>NW_015555711.1:494649-496997 GCF_001515605.1 Sinocyclocheilus anshuiensis
CGCTTCCCTGGCCGCTCCCTTGACCGCTGCCCTGGCCGCTTCCCTGGCCGCTTCCCTGGCCGCTTCCCTGGCCGCTTCCCTGGCCGCTTCCCTGGCCGCTTCCCTGGCCGCTTCCCTGGCCGCTTCCCTGGCCGCTTCCCTGGCCGCTTCCCTGGCCGCTTCCCTGGCCGCTTCCCTGGCCGCTTCCCTGGCCGCTTCCCTGGCCGCTTCCCTGGCCGCTTCCGTTACAACGGGGTTCACTGCATGCTCGGCCACTGGTGGTTGGGCAACATTTCTGTGTGGCAGGACACTGGCCATCATGGAAACACCTTTCAGCACACAGTGGAATGTTCTTTGGTTTGGGACATTGACCCGGCTTCACTGCATGGACACAGATAGTCAGCTTTAGTTTGTGCATATAGACAGTATGCCACTCCAATATACAGCACAAAAACACACAAAGCATGAACAAGTTGTACCTACAGAGCGTATTATATTCCAAATATTATTCCTCTATTTTGTAAAGCCATCCCGTGTTTAAAACTATATCCCAAGGCAGCGGTTCTCAATTCCAGTCCTCACGTACCCCCGCTCTGCATGTTTCGTATGTCGCTTTGTTAACGCGCCTGATTCAGATCATCATCTCGTTAGAAGTGAGCGCCGTGCATGAACTGTGTTCCGATTGACATGGTCCGTACACAGTGTCCATTGCTCCCTACTCCCTGAGCAGGGGAAATCCGTTGAAGTTTACTTCACTTCGGAATATTCATTTACAGATTTGCGCTGCGCCGCTGACTGCAGCGTCTTCACCGAGCGGCAACCTCCCGCTCTCTCTTTCGTGAAGCCAACAAGGAAGTGACTTAAACTGTAATTCGTCAACTGGCCGCTAGAGGCTGGCTGCAAAAGGGAGTCAATCCCATAGACTCCCCATGTTAAAATGCCTAACTTTACAGCAGAAAAAAACGTTTACAGCCTGGTTCAAAAAAAGATTTTGGTCTATATAGCTAATTTTGCCCTTCATGACAACTGTGAGGGGGATGAATTTTGTTATAACTCATCCGTTTAAATTATATGAAGCCTTAAAGTTCTGCATAATTAAGGGCGTGGCCACTTGTGCCCTTCAAACTGGAATCATGGAGGAATATCCGGTAATGTTCACTTCGCAGGGTCCACTTACAGTCAAATACAACAAACGTCTGAAGCAATAAGAGAAACATACAAAATGTGCAGAGCGGGGGTACGCGAGGACTGGAATTGAGAACCGCTGATATAGAACACTTGACTCTTGTGTTTTTTTGAATGGCTGTTTCTAACCAGCGCGCTGCATTTCGTTTAAAGAATGGCTGAAGAAGAGGATGATCCTGGTTTTGATGAGGATTTAGACGACGGAGGTAACGGGGTAGACTCAGGTCAAGGTAAAAGAAAGCGGCTTTTTTCCAAGGAGCTTCGCTGCATGATGTATGGGTTTGGAGACGACCAAAATCCCTACACCGAATCAGTGGATATACTGGAGGATCTGGTGATCGAGTTCATCACAGAGATGACACACAAGGCGATGTCCATAGGGCGCCAGGGTCGCGTGCAGGTGGAGGATATTGTCTTTCTCATCCGCAAGGACCCTAGAAAGTTTGCGAGAGTGAAGGACCTGCTCACTATGAACGAGGAGCTGAAGAAGGCTCGCAAAGCCTTTGACGAGGCAAATTATGGGTCTTGAAATAGGCCTTCGGTTGCTATGTTGTTCATGCAATCCATGAAAAGGGTCATTTTATTTTATTTTATAATGGAATTTTACCTGTTGTGAACCCTAGTCCACTTTTCTTACAGCCTTGTGTTTATTCAGTTGCTGGACAATTCACACTTCATGAGTGTTCATTGTGTGTGTGTTTAAGATTTTGTACAATAAAGAAAGATACGTTTGTTAAACGTTTAATGCAAGTTTTATTATTATTTTGAAAAGCATTTATGTGCACCTTAAAAATCAGAAGTAACATGGCTGTTTCTTAGAAAACATGTACAACAACCCTAGTAATATCCCTAATGAAAGTTTAGAATATAAACTATATAACGATGATATTTGTATCCTTTAAATGGACAGTTCAACCATCATATACTCACTCTCAAGTTGTTCCAAACCTGTATGACATAATTTTCAGTTTTTTCGACTATCCCTTTAATTGTTGTTTTTTTAATCCAGGGAGATACTTTTAAAATGGACCAGGTATCTTTTAAATTGTATTAATTTTTATTAATATTAATATATTTTGATGAAAAAAATATTACATTTTGTTGCAAATTGAAGGGTTAATGCAAGTATAAAATTAATTGCTTTGCTAAATTGTGCCTGATATAGCTGTGGGGGGGGGGGGGGG
>NW_015555711.1:497201-509272 GCF_001515605.1 Sinocyclocheilus anshuiensis
CATTTAAAATAGCTGACATTTATATCTTGTCAATAATGTAAATATAACTAATGCATAGAATTTGGGGACATCTTGAGGTTTTTGCTTTCAAATATATTTATGTATGTATGCGTTTAAACTATTTAATTTTCAGTGACATTGGGCATTCTGTTTATAGCTTAGACATGCAAATCACATTAAGACATGTTAATAATAAGCCAGATTATTATTATAATACTCATTCAGTATTCTTTTAACATTTGGTGTTTTCCCCCAAGTGTATGTCATTCTCACAAAAAAGAGGAATATGTAATTTACTTTGTCATCAGTTATATTTGCATTATTAGTGTGCAACCCTTTACTTTGCAAATAATACTCATCAGCCATTGACCAGATAAACAAGACACAATTTACTGATTTACACACCTGCAGCACACAAAGAATGTCATGTTAAAAATTTAAATGTGCAATAGAGAAGAAGAGCTATTCCTACGGCATGTCTAATAAAACTGAATGCCATATTGGCATTAGTAAAATATCACTCTGATATTTGTAAGAGTTTGTGGTTTGGGTTTTGCTGCAACATAAACAGTACTAATTATACTAATTATAGTCTTTAGTATATACAGAAATTGTCAACTAATTGGGGTCAGAGACTTGGGAGAAACAAAGTTCAATTGATAAACTCCTAAAAAATAAAACCATACAAATCAAAATGTCAGACCAACTAAACAATGTGTGTTTTATTTTTTATTCTGTTTTCAAGCGTTCGTTCTTAACTACAGTGAAGTGGTTTGGCTTTGGCATTGGTCTATGCAGCGGTAACAAGCTGCTGATCTAGACTAAATCTAGACTTTAGCACCCACAAACGTGGGGTCTACCATGGCATGTGCTTCTAGCGAACTTGAGCGCCATCATAACATGATGAGCCTGTGAACCACACCACAGCTTGGCTCCTTGGATCTTGCATGAGGGTTCAGTGGGAGCCCAACCTTGGCAAACCCCACAGAGGTGTTTATCTGTCTGTCTGCTGAAGAGGTGAGATGGAGGCAGAAAGAGGACAAAAGGGGGAAGTGAATTTGAGTGGCACTGAGAGGTAAAGGTTCCTGTTGGCAGGGGTGAGAGGGGAGAGGAATGTCCTTGAGGCTCTGTTTTACTGCACGTTCTCCATCATCTTGAGGAATTCTGGGGAAAAATGGACACAGGTGTTGCTTCAGTACCTGGTCTGAATTCATGCACACTCATACATAAAAGGAAATGTAATTTATAAACCATCATACCATCAAAGTCCAGCATGCCATCGTTGTTTTTGTCTCCATCTTTAAGCAGCTCATCAATCTCTTCATCTGAGATGGGTTCACCAGTGCTGCGGATGATCTCAGCAAACTCATCTCTGTCGATGTAGCCATCACCGTTCCTGCAGATTCATAATGTTGCATATACTAAAGTGAGTCTGGGTCACATTCAAAAACAGGTGCACACAAGAAGATATCATATGACATACTTGTCCAGCACACGGAAGCATTCGGCCAACTCTTCCTCACTCTTGCCAGCCTGGTCCTCCTTTAGGAGTCTCACCATCATGACCAAGAACTCCTCAAAGTCGATGGATCCGCTGCCTACAGTTTCCAGCATGAAGTAGCTATTAGCTATTACAATCTACATTTTTGTATTTTATGCATAAAGTTGAACAGATATTATCATTCATATGAATAATAAAAATATACAGACATCATCATGTAGGCCAGAAACATACTTCACGCAAGTGTGAAAACACAGACATACATATTTAACATGCACTCTTCCATAGGCCTGCAAGGGCGATACAGTTATTCATTCATATGCTTTTGACTTTAAAAAGGGGTGTTTTAATATTCAGGTAAGTTGCTCCTTAATTGATTTGTCTTAGCAAGATACTTTTTAAACTCTTGCTCCGCAATGGCAGTATTTGTCCCGAAGGAAATAACTGATATTTTCCTCTGTAGCGCCCCTTGCGGCAGCGCTGACAATGCAGCGCGTACTTCTGCGTACAAAACGCAAGAACGCAGGAAATGAGCTTACGTGGAGTATTTTTTCGGTCTACAGCGTTATATAGTTCTATGTATCCACTTTTTTTCCAGCTGTAGCATTTTGCATACCGTCTTCATCGACCTCCTCGATGATTTCTTCCAACTCCTCTCTGGTTGGATTCTGACCCAGCATCCTCATGACGGTACCCAACTCCTTGGTGCTGATATCACCGCCACCGTCGGTGTCGAACATGTCGAAGGCAGCCTTGAACTCTTTGAAATAGACGCATAATGTTTAATGGAACAGAACGACGTGGATATCGGTGATAAACCTATATCCGTTTATCAGTTACACAGTAGGCTACACTTACCGGCAAGCATTTCCTCGCTCAGGTATGAGCGGGCCTCCTGTTGCGCGTCAGTCTGTGAAACGGTTGCATTATGAACGGTTAATTTCAGATATAAACAGTGCAATGCTTTTATTTGATAAACGGAAAACCCTGGTTCTTCAGGAGAGTCACTTGTTTTTGTTTTCCTAATAATCTGTTTCCATTAAGACAGGGTTGTGGGCCTTGCAAACAACAGATGGTACCCAGAACACTCCTCCCAGACAATTTGCGACTATTTTAAGGCTCAACACCTTATCCTCGCAGTCAGTGTGACTGTACATGGTAATTCCGAAATAGGATCCTTGGAATGTGTCTCCTCAGCTTTTAGTTAACCTACTTAACCTAACCTGCTGACCAGATTCATATCATATAGCAGGATGTCCATCTTACCATCAACAGATGATATTTCAGGGTGATCTTTGACTGTTTGATCTTGGAATAATTAAACTCCTTCAAGCTATTTTTGTAACCGTGTTAAAACATTATTACATCAGAAAAATGGCAATGAGCAACTTTACAGTGGATTTTGCTGCAATGTGATGAATTTATCATATTGAGTGTAATGGTATTTTGTTGTCAGAGAGAAATCTTGGTCTTGTATCACAGATTAATTAGCAGTCCGTTAACTTTGAATCTATAATGAAGTTACCTAAAAAAACACCTAATAAAGTTACTCTAATCCGATTATATCAGACATTATTGCCCAGAGAAAAATGAGTCCAAAATAAAGCAATTGTCTGATAAAAAAAAAAAAGTAAAAGAGACACAATAAACAGATTTAAATATACTTTAATCTATTTTTAAAACTAGAATGATTTTTTTAGTCATCCTAAGGTTGAATTTTATTTATTACTTTTATTATAAAGCTTTATTAAATGCATGCAGAACTGCAAGGGAACTATTAACAATACTTTAACCTTATGTAATCTGTTATTAATAATGACAGAAATGTAATTCTGACTTTTTGACTAGGCCATTTGCACATTTTATGTTTTCATGCGTTCATTAGCAAAACTGACTGCTTAGATTATTTAAACTCTTACCATGGTTGTGGATTAGCCTCCTCACTTATATCCACGAGACAAGCAGTGGTCAACTCACTCGCACCCCAACAGAAAGACTAGACATCAAGTGACAGTTCTGACACACTTTAAACAGGCCACCCAAGACCCGCCCACAGGCCTCCAGATTTAGAATCCTGAACTTTTAGGGTTCGACGGCTCCCATAAGCCAATAGAAATGTGAAATGAGTACACTTTAAGAACAGTCTGCGAGAATACAGGAAAATGGTAATTGCCTTATTCTGGTGTGTTTATTGTCAAAAAGCCTGTATTTATAAGGAAACCTGTTCAAAGACACAATAAAATAATTATTTAGTGTGTCTGGTAAAACTTCATTGTGGAAATTGCATGTTAATGTTGACCACACTAATGTTTAGGCATGAAATCCTGGCAGACTTTCATCCTGAGACTTTGCTTTTCACTAACTCCCCTTAAAAATTTCTACTAAATTTGAGAAGTACTAAAATGGCTTATAATGATTTAAAATAAGTAGAGTACAGATGAAAATTCATTTTTAAAATGGAGAGAGCCGATACTTGAGAAGGTGCTGTGTTGCAAATCTTCAGAGTGCCCTGAATAGCAAATGGTTTTGATCTCTACTCCACCCCAACCAAAACCCAACAACACAAATGGCGACACAGGTACCCCAAACCCCGAAGAGCCTAAACCCGATTTCCAATGTTTGGCACGTGTTTCCTGAGCGAGGAATTGTACAGACGTGGATTGGAGAAGGATGTGGGGGAACTCGGAGGAGGGGGTTGTGGACTATATACTTTCAGGCAGAAATGGAGAGATTTAAAAGATTTTGAGGAGAGCAGAAAGGTCCGGTTTTGCAGTTTGCATATCATTGCAGCTCTGGAGAATTGCATTTATGACACTGGCATGAGATAACACCTCCATCAATATGACCTGAAGACAACGAGGTGTCAAAAGGATCACATGGCTTTCTACCATGAGAAGAAAACATGGAAATCTGACCTTTTGCACCTTTCAGAAATGTATAACTTGCATGCTCCTGGCACAAAACGTTGACATTAGGATTCGAAATTGATCTTTTTCATTACCTTTTTTGGCCATGTCAAGACTCTGCCCTGTAGGCAGGTTAAGTATGAAAAATATCAGAAGAGACCAACAGACGAAAAGATAAATACAATCTGCAACACTATGGATCTACTGTTATGGACATGGGGTTCTGGAAACCAACATGGTGGGATCTTGTTTTTCTGATTGGGTGTAGTGAAATTATGGGCAAGGTGGGTGAGAAGATCACATGAGTGTCATGAGTTGCAGCTTCTAGAAATGTGATATTTGGCCTCATAACAACCTTTTTAGGCCTGAAATTGCATTTAGCTTTAAAAAATGTTAGAGCTGTCAGTTTTTACAGACACAGAGATTCTGTATAATTTTAGATAATACAATCACAGTAAAAAAAATCACCAAATAAACAAGCAGATTGGCCAAGATGTGCCTTTTTAATAGATTTGCAGACGCTGCTAACATGTGAGCTAAGAGATTCCTTATCGCCATGACAACATTAAGTCTTTTTCCGAGGCTAATGCTGTAGCAGGGCTATTTTGAATCACTGTAAAGGGTGAGGGGAAGGGGAAGGGAGTTGAAGGAAGGTTGCTGAATGTCTTGGAAATAAGCAGGTGTAGTAGGAGACAGCTGAGGGGAGAGGCATAAGTGGTTTCCTCTTAAAAGGTTTGAAGGGTTATTTATAGATACCATCACAGTGCGGTCCCACAAGAAACACTTCCAACAAGACGGCACTGATCTATAATCTCTGTCCCTCAAAGTGAATTCCAGCCCATCTTTATTGTTAGTGTGTTATTTGAACCCGGGTGATGTTGTGTTTCCTCAGTCCTCTTTTCCTTTAAACATCTCAGGGGGTTGTTCTTGGGAATCTTGACTGCTGTCATTAGGGGTTAGAGGAGATGGGATGTAATTTTTTCTTACTGGACATTCTCCATCATTTTAAGAAACTCTGGAATGAAAGTAAAAAATCAAATATGAAATAACATACAAGCCCCTTTCATGGCATTGTTAATACTCTCTCCTCTCTGAACATACTTTGTATTCAAATATTGTGATTATACGATGGACGATTATATTTCTAAAAGTAAATGCTTGTCTTCTCTCACATCTTGGGATTCATAAGAACGCACTGACAACTGGAGTTCAGGAAGAGTACATGTGTAATTACATATATTTATATATGTGTGTAATTATATCTGCTTTTATAAATTCTTAAAAATTAAAGTTATTTATCTAATGATGACAAGATCTCTCATATCACACTTCAGTAATACAGATGTTTTTAAATAGATAATAAGAGTCAAGTCAAGTCCTCATATTGTATTCCAAGAGCATAATATTGAATCTGAATATACATTATATACAATATACATTTCATGAAATTATATTTAATATGCAAGTGTTTTATTTAGAGCTCCCTAAAGAAGGCATCAGAGTATATTGTATCCATAAGCATATGAGACCCTGGACCACAAAACCAGTCATAAGGGTAAATTTTTTCGAAATTGAGATGTATACACCATCTGAAAGCTGAATATATAAGCTTTCCATTGATGTATGGTTTGTTAGGATAGGACAATATTTGGCTGAGATACAACTATTTGAAAATCTGGAATCTGAGGGTGCAAAAAAATCAAAATACTGAGAAAATCGCCTTTAAAGTTGTCCAAATGAAGTTCTTAGCAATGCATATTACTAATCAAAAATTAAGTTTTGATATATTTACAGTAGGAAATTTATCTTCATGGAACATGATCTTTACTTAATGTCCTAATGATTTTTGGCATAAAAGAAAAATCAATAATTTTGACCCATACAATGTATTTTTGGCTATTGCTACATATATACCCCAGCGACTTAAGACTGGTTTTGTGGTCCAGGGTCACATATGTGTATTCATATCTGTATATGCCTTATTATAAAACGGGTAGTTCCGGTCCTTGATTCTGATTGGCTGAGCCACGTTCGAAGCTGTTGTAAACTTTGTTTATGTTTGTGTGCTGCTCATCAACCACTTTGTTGCAACCACAACTGATTCTAAGGAACTACATTGTTTGGTGGAAGAATACTGTTTTTTTTCATATCATTACGCCTTATTTGCTCTGTTTTATTTTGTGAAACCTCACTACGTATATGGAATAACCATTTTATAAAAGCAATAAGCCCCGTAAAGCCGTGGTTTACAGTGAATTTATAACAGCTAAAGGGGTTTTAGGCACTCCTGATGGTTCCATAAAGAAACTTTAACAATTACGCAACCTTTCCATTCCACAAAATGTTCTTTGTAGTAGAATATGGTTCTTCAGGTTATTTAAATGTTCTTCACACTAAGGAAAAATGCTTCTTTTAAAAAACGTTCACTGAAAGGTTCTTTGGGGAACCCAAAATGATTCTTCCATTGCGTCCTTACAAAAAAAAAAAAAAATGTTATGTTCCACATGAGGGCAGCACAGAAAATATAATAAATAAGATTTGCTTTACCATCAAAATCAATCTTCCCATCTTTGTTTGTATCTGCATCTGCCATGAGTTCATTTATGTCTTCATCTGCCACCGGCTCGCCAGTTGCATGCAAGATATCAGCAAACTCGTCACGATCGATGAAACCATCTTGGTTCCTGTTGGGAAAATATATAATATTGTTTTAATTACAAAACTGTTCTTGATTTTGTTGTCAAGGTAAGTGACTTATTGTCTTGTGATGTCAGGATGATTACATGAGTGTTTTTTGTTTAAAGGGGTCATGAACTGAGAAACCAAAATTCCCTTGATCTTTTGACATATAAGATGTCACTGTACTATAAAAAACATCCTGTAAGTTTCAGAACTCAAAACTTTCTTGTTAAATAATAAAATAAAAATAAAATAAAAATAGCTTATATTGAAGCCAGTCTGACAAAACGACAGCTTGTGGAATGTGCCACTCTATGATGTAATAGTGTGGCTAAACACCGCCTCCACGGAAGAAGATCAATGCCTGCTTCTACATCACTGCCTGTTTAGCCCCGCCCACCAATTCACGCACGTAGTGTAAATAACGAGAGAGGCGAACGCAGCTCTATGCAGAAATCAAAAGATAAAGATGCTCCGAATACAACAAGACACTGAACAGTGCCAAGTTGTGGAAAAACAGTCTCTGCATCACCTTCCTTCTGATCCCAACATTAGGAAAGAGGGAGAACTTTATTTTAAATGAAGATCCAGACCGCGTCAGTAAGAACTTGGTCCTTTGTTCACTTCATTTTACTTCGGATTTGTTTGCAAACAAGGCACAATTCGATGCAGGATTTTCAGAAAGATTGAAACTAAAAGACGATGCTGTCGTCTATATTAAATTCAATTCAATTTAAGTTTATTTGTATAACGCTTTTCACGATAAAAATCGTTGCAAAGCAGCTTTACAGAAAATGTCAGTTTCTATTTTAAAGTTTCTACATTATATTTGGTGAATGTCATTATATTTAGTAGTAGCTTATCAGCTAGTGACTATGTCAAGTTGATGTCCATATGGCAGAAATGACCAGTAAAATTCATGCAGTTAGTTAAGGGCATGTAATCAAACAGACGGTGAACACTATTAACTGCAATGATTATATGTTGCGATTAAAATTATAGCAAAATTTGGTAGTTTTGCATGTTGTTTGAGGGTTGGCATCATCTGAGGTCCTCTGGGGGGTTAGCATCATCTCTTCTCAGGTATATATGGGATCCGACAGTAATGTCGCAACACACAAGTGTGAGTAACTGTTTTGACTGTGGCTGTCAAACATACACAACTGTTAGCCAATCATAGCAGTGGGCATTTACTTCCGAGTCTACAATCTGCCACGCCTATTCAAACAGAGCTGATGAGGGGGGTTAAAAACAGGACAGAAAATAGCCTATTACTTCTAAAGTATGTTTTCTGATGTAAAAATGTTATCCACATTATAAGGGGACCTCAGAGAACAGTAAAAAATAAAAAAAAGTTCATGACCCCTTTAAGAAGTGTTAAAGTCATGCTGTCATACATAATTGGAAGCTCAAATACTGAACATTTTAAAACCATATGAATTTGACAATTAAAGAAAAATCACAAAATATAACTTAATCTAAATGAGTAATTATTAATTACAGTTACAATTGGATATAAAAAGTAATAAAATAAAGGAGTTAAACACCAAGAGAAACAAAAATCACATTTAGAAATACAATGTAGATGCATTGTTTTTTTTTTCTGTCTTTAGTGTCACACAGGTGGTCTTGAGTTTTGGGTGTAATTTGCTATAATTATTGAATACAGTGAGGTTATAGCCAGCAATGTTTTGCATGTAGAGTTTTCACTTCAAATATTGATTTTTTTTTCTTAAAAGTGTAATATGGACCTTAAAGGTCCCATGACATGCTGCTTTTTGGATGCTTTTATATAGGCCTAAGTGGTCCCTAGTACTGTATCTGAAGTCTCTTTCCCGAAATTCAGCCTTGGTGCAGAATTTCAGCCACTACGAGCCAGTCCCACAATGAGCTTTCCTTAGGACGTGCCATTTCTGTGTCTGTAGCTTTAAATGCTAATGAGGAGGAGAGAGACGGGGCAACTGCCATGCTTCGCTCGTTTGCAAGCCATGATGTCTCTCGAGGAAAAAAAAATATTGCGCTCGCCTCGCACAGTAGTAGCTCATTTTCTCATGGGCAGGCCAAATTCTCTGGGCGGGCAAAGCAGCGAAAGGGGAGGTAACCTTTCCCCGTATGACGACATAAAGGGAAAATTCCAGATTGGGCCATCTGAGCTTTCATTTTCTCAAAGGCAAAGCAGGATACCCAGGGCTCGGTTTACACCTATCGCCATTTCTAGCCACTGGGGGACCATAGGCAGGCTAGGGGAACTCATATTAATGTTAAAAAACCTCATAAAGTGAAATTTTCATGCCATGGGACCTTTAAGTGCACAGCGTGCACATGCATTTATCCCTCTGGCAGTCTGGTTGTTAGGTTTACAGCAATGAAATGATCATATCAAGAATGTGAAACAGACATACACACACACACTTGTACACAGGGTCTAATAAGCATGTTTTTAATTATTAAAGAAGAAACTGCATTTTCCGTATTTCATTTCTGGGTTAAAAAAACCAAAAATGAATGGACGCAAAAGTACACAGACCCATCCTCCATGTCTTGAGTCCATGTACTTTTTTAAGTACTTTTTTTAACCCAGAAATGAAATATTGAAAATTTGGTTTCTTCTATAATGGTTCAGACACTGATGAATAGAATAAGCAGACACAAACTAATTTTCATTATTCAAAATTCGCATTTAATTAAAAATCTTAAAAATGACATAAAGCTCGTTTTTAATGTATATAAATGCTTAACTTCATTTTTAGCTTTTTTAGCATCTCTATAGCGTACAGACACTATAAGCACCCTCTTGCGCTACTGACGTGGCTACCAGTAACCTATTGCTTTATCAATGTGTATTTATCAATGTTCAATGTGTTTTTGTAGCACTGATCAATGTAGCCAATCACCATTTTCTGTTGATTTCCTGATGCAATGGCCAAGCATTTTAATTTAGAATCCACTTCACGCCACAGTTTTGTGCAGAGCTGCATGCTCGGGGGTCTCTCATAGGCTATAACAAGCAAAGTGTAACATGATGTAAATAAGAGATTAATGTGCAGTGTAGAGCTTCATTGATTATAACGGAACTTTGTAAGATCGCGATAAACTGAAATGAGTGACAGCTTTTTAATTATTATAAAGGGAGCGCTCTTTACATGCTTAGTTGGCTAATCCATTCAGAATTTAAATAAGTTTTGTTTTTCATGATGCTAAGTGGACCAGTGACTGACACGTTGCAAAGTTTCGGGAGTGGCATTCGAATATAAATATGTCAAAATAGATGTACATTAAGGCTACAGCACCCTCACTGATTTCAGAAGCACCCTCAGTGATTTAATTCTGAAATCGGGCCTGCCTGTATATAAGTAGGAGAAATTATAATTGTATTTATTTCTAACCATCAATCTATATTTACCCCATATTAAAGCCTTGTGTGTAGTGCTCTAATATGATGTATTGTACGTACTTTAAGTGACCATGCATGGTCCTTTCCAATACCGTGACCCAGATAGCACACAAAATTATGACAAAATTATATCCCAATATATAATTTCATGATGATAAAGTTCCCAGGATTCTGCAATGTCTGCAATGCAATTTTTGTATTAGGTCTCTGCATTGTTCCAGAGGCAGCTCGAGTTCTCAAATGAATGTGCAGCAGAAGCATTACTTCTAATTTGGCTAAAGAAAACTTGTTAAAATCGACATATTTTGATATTAATTTGTGCATTTTTCAAATGTTTATTAAAGGAGCAAAAAGTCATAAACAAACATTTAAAAAGAAGCCAACATTTTGTGTGTACGGTTCTAAATTTAAATTTGTATTTTTTTAGCATAGCATTTCAAAATACAACAACCATTCTTTTTTCATCATGGTTTCGTCATGGACGCAGAAGTACACGGACCGTCTTGGCATCATGTTGACTGAGTTTGGAGCAGTGTTAAAAAATCCAAGGCCTGCAATTTTCCAAACATCCAAATTCAAACCAAAATAGTTGCTTTCCTGTTGGTCGGAGATAATGACTGTAAATTAGAAAGTTGTCCCAAAAATTATAATCCTAACCTTTATCTCCATACCGAAATCCCAGATGGCCAGACAGTGATTCATCTTTTATAAATCGTTAAAATATTTGTGTCTGGGATACCATTTGCATGGAGACTATAGTGTACACCGTTAAGTTTTTTCTTGGGCCCTAATGACCTTTCCTCACACTGCTGTTCAGTTCGGTGTTAACATCAAATTACATACTTGTCAAAGACACGGAAGCATTCAGATAGTTCCTCCTCACTCTTGCCAGCTTGGTCTTCTTTTAGCTGCTGCACCATCATGACCAAGAACTCCTCAAAGTCAATAGTGCCACTGCCTGAGAATGCAAAACAGAGATGTGATGGGACAGACTGAAATGCAGACAGGAATGAACAGAAAACAGTTTGAGTATTTGGTTTCTAATGTGTGGTTGGAACAAACCAAGTTTAAAGGGACAATTCACCCAAAAATAAAAATTCTGTCATCATTTACTCACCTCATGTTTTTTCAAACCTGTATGATTCTGCTAGAGGTATTTTGAAGAATGCTGGTAACCACCACTTCTTTTATGTGATCATTCTTCAATAATCACATCATTAACCCCCGCATCGCTGGGCGCCAGACGCAAACGATGGAGATTTAATACCTCCTTGTTACAGGACTGTACACCTGTGGCTGATTTACGCAGCTCTTTGACAGTTTTTACAGATTAACAGAGATTCAGCCTCTGACCCCCAAGTATTATGGGAAACCACTAAATGTTTTATTAGGGGTAAATGTATACATTTTTCATCTTTTAATAAAAAGCGTAGGGAGAGCCGTAAATTTGAATTAGAAAAACAAATTGATTTATATTTTGTGAGACCAAAGCCAAAACAGTAAATGTTCTTAAATCAGAATTGAAATCTATATTTCCCCTTCAGGAACTCGAGCTGCGTCGAGATCACTTTGGGAACGCCCCTGCGTGACC
>NW_015555711.1:509541-509937 GCF_001515605.1 Sinocyclocheilus anshuiensis
GTTTACACATACGAGGAATTTGTTTTCGTGACAGAAGCTTCCACAGTGTAACAGAATGACAGTGACAGAACAAAAAACACAGATAATAAAAAATAGAACGTAAATAAGGAATAAAAATATATAAAGAATATATCAAAAGAATATATCAAAGTCTAAACTAATATATATGGCGAGCAAACGGCATTACAGACGTTGTGTGCCTCCCTGCCCACACTATCTGGCAGCCGGGGGATACACACGATCTGTGTGTTGTTTGTTTAGGAGCGGAGCATGCACGGTCAGCTTTCGAGGAGCTGATTGTCATGACTGCGAGTTACTCTCGCTGCGTATGCTCCGCTCTCGCCTGGCTGTGTTTGATGAGAGCGGCCAGGCTCGCGATCCCGCTGGCAGCGGTCC
>NW_015555711.1:509971-510237 GCF_001515605.1 Sinocyclocheilus anshuiensis
AATAAAACATCAGATCATGCACAGACTATCCTGTCTCTTTGAATTTAAATCTATATTTATTCACACCGGCTCTTGAAAACCTCTATGCGAACACACTTGCCCGAAAAAGTGCGGGGGACGAATTTACATGATATTAAAAGTGGGGTGGGGGACACGTCCCCCACGTCCCCCGCGTAATCTACGCCCCTGGCGGCAGGTCAGGCTGGCGCATGTTTGCACACCATGGCGGTGTTACAAGCATACCAGGCTGACCTGCTCAGGGACCT
>NW_015555711.1:510294-534439 GCF_001515605.1 Sinocyclocheilus anshuiensis
GCTTCTATAACCTAGACCTGGCATCTACCCCAGGTTCCCAAGTTCTCTCTTCGTGATGTGGTCGTAAGATACACACACAGGCAGGGACTTGGTAGTATGGCGCAGTGGGTATTCTCGTTCCCAAAGTGATCTCGACGCAGCTCGAGTTCCTGAAGGGGAACGTCTCTAGGTTACGTATGTAACCATGGTTCCCCGAGGGAACGAGACGCTGCGTCTCTTTGCCATACTCCCTGCATCCCTCCAGGCGCTACTTAATCGAAGCTAACTTGCGCTCTGCCGGATGCGCTTTTATACTTCCTGGCGCTCACGTCAGCCCGCTCGTGACGTCTCGCTGCTCCATTGGACTGATTTTACACGTGCTTCAGAACGCGGTCACGCAGGGGCGTTCTCAAAGTGATCTCGACGCAGCATCTCGTTCCCTCGGGGAACCATGGTTACATACGTTACCTAGAGACGATTTAAATAGAGCTGAATTCATCATACATTGTACTAGACAATCATATTATTTCCATGGAGAACGCTCTTCCAAGCTGTTGGCTTTGAGGTTGAAAGATGGTGAATCTAAGGCCAGTATATCAGCTATTAGACATGAGGGCTCAGTATATACTCAACCTAAGAATGTAAACAGAAAATTTGAAAACTACTACCAACATTTGTATACTTCCAACTCTGACCCAACAAATTTTGGTTTATCCCTTAAACATTTAAATCTTCCCAAATTAAATGACTCTCAGCGCAATATATTGGATAGCCCTTTGACAATCAAGGAATTAAAATCCCCTGGGCTAGATGGGATTCCCCCAGAATTACTGAAGACAATATGGGACATTATAGCACCCTTGATTCTTAATTCTCTTAATTTTGCATTAGAAAAAGGGGCTTTACACAGGGACCAAACCACAGCTTTAATAACTTTGCTGCTGAAGAAATGGAAGGATCCAATCGAATGCCAATTAGCCTTCTATCCACAGATTCAAAGCTGATGGCAAAAGCCCTGGCTTTAAGATTGGATCGATGTATAGGAGACTTGATTGACTAAGATCAATCAGGTTTTAAGGGGGAGATTTGCTGCAGACAATGTACATAGCATTCTGCATATTATTCAACAAGCAGACTCATATACAGCTTCCTCTGCAATCCTTTCTCTGGATGCCGAGAAAGCATTCGACAGAATTGAGTGGAGTTTTTTTGTGGTCTGTCCTAGAGTATTTTGGGTTTGGCTCTTTTTTTCTACAAGCGGTCAAAACTATTTATTCTGAATGCTCAGCCAGAGTACTGACTGGTTCTTATATCTCCTGTGGTGTCGTGCTGAATGATCACAAAGACGTGTCCATAAATAATGAGACTTTTTAATCTCAAAAAGCGAGGACAGACGGACACAGCTTTATTCACTCACATGGAAGAGTGCATAATAAAATAAAAACAGCTTATATATAATAACATAGTCCCCTCTTGTGGACACTTTATGAACTGCACCTCAACCTAAAGTATTATAGTAAAGATACTCCAATTTCCTCCCCCCATTTTGGTTCATATAATACTGTTAAATATTCTAAAACACAAAAAAGAGAAAAGAACTAACTCTTTGTAAAACGCTAGGAAGTAAGAGGAAGTTATTCTCCTAATCACAACTTAGAACAAAATACATTTTCAGAGTAAAAAAAAGCACATTTTCTCATAATTATTCTGATAACTTGGTTGTACCTATGTTTCAGCTATCTAATATAGTCCTGGAGAAGAATGGGGGAACAACTCTCCCTTGAGGAACGTCGCACCTGCAGAGCAGCTGGTGTATCCAGTTTGTCAGGCAACTGAAGCTTTTTCCCAGCCTCCTTCTTTCATGACCAGGCTTGAAACAACTTCGGGTGCGGTCTCCATTTCAGTAGAACAGGGAATTTCAGGTAGCAGGGACCCTTTTTCAGAAGGTACTGTTAACCGGGTGAAGTCCTGAAATTTGTTTGTATGTCGGATTCGGATTTGATCAACATGTCGCTTCAGGATTTGTCCATTCCTGACAGCAACCGTATAGGAAACTGGACCCGAGGCATTCACGATGACAGCAGGTATCCAGTTGGGACCGTAACCGTAATTACGCACTAACATGTCATCTCCAGTCGTGAACACTTGGTACCTTTGTCATGATTCTCTTGTTGTTTTTGTTGTTTTTGCAGCACTTTGGCTTTAATGTCTGGCAAGAGAAGATCGAAAGTTGATCTCAGCTTCCTTGCCATGAGCATCTTGGCAGATGACACCCCTGTCTTCGAATGTGGGGTGATCCGATAGTTGAACAAGAATCGTGACAACCTGGTTTCCAAGGTATCCCCTGTCACCTTCTTTATGCCTTCTTTAAACGTTTGGACAGTGTTTGGATAGCTCTGCTAATCCATTAGAAGAAGGATGGAATGGTGCAGATTTTACATGACGAATCCCATTGTTTTTCATGAACTTTTCAAATTCTGTGCTTGTGAAGCAAGAGCCACTGTCAGAAACTAAGATCTGAGGTAATCCAAAAACGCTGAAACTTTAGCAAAGTTTCTCAATGGTAGCTTGCGACGTTGATGAGGTCATGGGGTAAATGTCCATCCATTTAGAATGTGCATCTACAATTACCAAAAACATCTTTCCCAAGAAAGGGCCAGCATAATCCACATGAATACGGGACCATGGGGTCTCAGGCCATTCCCAGGGGTGCAGTGGCGCAACAGGAGGCATTTTGCTGTGCTTCATACATCCCTCACAAATTTGGGACTCCCTCTCAACCTCCTTATCCATCCCAGGCCACCAAAAATAGGACTGAGCCAATCCTTTCATTTTTGCCATTCCTGTATGTGATTGGTGTAACAGCTTTAAAAGCATGGCCCGGCCCTGACTGGGTACCACTACTATGGCTCCCTAGAGCAGACATCCATCACGCACACTCAATTCCAGTTTCCTTTTGTGGTAAGGGCTGAATTGTGGATCCACTTGAGTTGGCCAACACTTCAGTACATAATTACGAACTTGTGACAGTACCGCATCCTTGTTTGTCCAATTTTTGATTTGAGTAGCACTAACTGGTTCGAATTCCAGCATGTCCAGCATCAAAACTTGAGCTGGATTACCTTGATCTTGTTCCACTTCCGGGAGAGGAAGTCTGCTTAGGGCGTCTGCATTTGCATGGCTGTCTTTGGACTTATACACCATTGTGTATTCATATGCACTCATCAGCCGAACCCATCTTTGAACTTGAGGGGAACCTATCTGTGGAATGGGTTTCTTTTCTCCAAAAAGGAATATCAGGGGCTTATGGTCTGTGCAAATAGTAAATTTGTGACCATATACTGTAAATACTTGTGGAATTTTTGAACTCCGAAGATGATGGCTAAAGCTTCATCTAATTGGGAATATCGTCATTCTGCTGTTGTCAGTGTACGGGATGTGAACTCTAGGGGTTTCTCAGTGTTGTCTTCCATTCGATGTGAAAGCACAGCTCCCACGCCGTATAAAGAGGCATCACACAAGAGGATCAAATCTTTCTCAAAAGAATAGTGTACTCACACATCTGCAGACTGTAGAAGTTCCTTTGATTTCTGGAAAGCCTTAGTTTGGGAATCGCCCCAGCACCATTGAGTTCCCTTTCTTAACAGTCTGTGGAGGGGAGCTAGGACACTGGACAAATTAGGTAGAAACTTGTTGTAGTAATTCAGCAACCCCAAGTAGGCTTTTAATTCAGTGACATTGGTAGGACATGGAGCCTCTGTCAATGCTTGCACCTTGTCTTTTAGTGGGTGTAAACCCTGGGCATTCACCAGATAACCCAAGTAACGCACTTCTTTTTGAAGGAATTCACATTTGTTCCTTTTTAGGCGCAGACCAGCATCTTGTAGCCGAGTGAGCACAACATCCAGGGTTTGCAAGTGCTCTTCATCCGTCACCCCAGTGACCAGGATATCATCAAGATAGACAGCCACATGGGTTAATCCTCCACATGGGTTAAGCAACCCTTCGATAGTCCTTTGAAATATCACAGGCGCTGAAGCCACTCTAAAGGGAAGGCGATTGTATGTGAACATTCCTTTATGGGTGTTGATGGTGAGATACTGCTTGGAATTTTCGTACATTATGATCTGCTGGTAGGCATGGCTCATTTCCAGCTTTGAAAAAGACGAGCCCCCGGACAAGGTTGTGAAGAGGTCATCCACTCGTGGTATGGGATATTGTTCTAAAGGTGAGGCCTGGTTTATCGTGAGCTTATAATCTCCACACAGTCTAATGGAACCATCAGGCTTGAGGATGGGTACAAACGGCACTGCCCACTCTGAGTACTTCACAGGGTTGATTATGTTTTCGTTCACCAGTCTGCTAATTTCTGCATTGACTTTAGACCGCATAGTGAAAGGTACAGATCTGGGACGGAAGATCTTTGGCACAGACCCTGGTTTGACATGTACAGTCGCTGTCATCCCCTTGAGAGTTCATAATTCCTCTTTGAAAACTTCCTCGTGACGTTGCAGTATTCCCTGCAATGTCGCTTTAAGGGCCTCCTCAGTTTCCTTTATACTCACATTTGGGATTTCTCCCCAACACAGCTTTATCTGTTCCAACCAGCCTTGGCCTAGCAAACTAGGTCCTGCTCCCTCGACCACAATGAGAGGAAGCCTTTTTCTCTGCTGATGGTACGTGACATCCACGTAAGCTGCTCCTATTACCTTAATAGGTTCACATGCATAGGTTTCTAGTTTAATTTGTACAGGTTCCAATTTAGGGCTCAATGATTCTTTCCAGGTGGATTTGAAGCTGGCATCATTCATAACCGTCAGGCCACAACCTATGTCCAGTTCAAAACTCACATCTTGTCCCTCGACATTTAGTTCGACTGTATACGGTTTCACCTTTTGTATTTCTGAACAGTGCTGACTGCCCAACTTGTATGTGAGGCAACCCAATGCAAAAGAATCCAGAAAGATATTTCCAGGATCATTTACATCCACTTTATTTGACTTGTGTCAAGCAGCTCTTTTGGCAGTATCTCCATTAGGATGAGACTTGCTATCCCTTGGTTTAGCAATATGGCAAGCTCAAGCAATGTGTCCAATTTTTCCACAAATATGACAGCAGCTGTATGATTTGTGCCTTTACATCTATAACACTGCCCACTATTCTGAGGGTATTCTTTTTTACTGCGTGTTGGCATGGAGGAGTTTTTTTACTTTGTGACACACAATAGAGGGGGGCTTTTGCAGATCTTGAATGTTTTTACTTGCTGCTTCGACAGAGAGAGCAATTTTCAAGGCAGTGTCAAAAGTTAGATCTGCTTCCGCCAGTAGACGTCTTTGAATTCTGTAATCATTGATGTCACACACAATCCGATCTCTTAACATCTGCTCAAGTGTGGCTCCATAATTACAACTTTGTGCCAATCTTCGCAGCTCTGTGACATATTCGGTCACCGACTCTTCCGGCTTACGAGTGCGCAAATCAAATTTGTATCTTTGCACAATTTCGCTAGTTTGGGGATTAAAGTGATTCTTCAATACCAACATGACTTGCTGATAAGTCTTGTCTTTCAGTTTTTCGGGACTTATGAGATTACGCAACAAGCTGTACATTTGCACCCCCACTACGCTAATCAGAATGGCTCTCTTTCTGTCCCCATCATCTATTCCATTTGCCTCGAAAAACTGCTTGAGAATCTCACAATACTCCTCCCACGATTGACGCATCAAAAACTGACACTGAAGCAAAAACTGAAGTTCCTATGGTTGCCATCAGACCTGCCTTATTCCCTCACCTCTAGTTTTGAAAGACATGCGCATCCACTTCCACTTGAAATTCGTCTTCTGTCATCTATAACTGTCCATTCAAAAATATCCACTGATCCTCGTCGCCAAAAATATGTGGTGTCGCACACCTCGCCCCTCCCCCTCACTATCCCTCCCGAGACGCCTCCCCCCATAGCAGGTAATAATAGTGAACACATTTATAACGGGGAGCAAACAGCCTCAACGCCACACTGCCCCCTCCCCCCCCTCAGGTTTCATCATCCCCGAGGAAGAGTGAAATCCATAAAGCGCTTTGGTACTCTAAGTGCCTCTCTGGGCCGAAGCCGTGATCCAGTCCTTGTTCTTCGGGTCTGTTGTGGGACAAAAGTTGGTAGCACTGCTCCCAAGGGGGTAGTCGGACAGTCATGATGGCTACTTCCGCCATGTCTTCTTTCCCCTTAATGGACGGTCTGAGCTTGTCATACGATCTTCAGGTGCCTCCAACCCAGACCATCCCAGGAGAACCCCAGACCCCCCTGACGCTGCGTGTTCAGTTCCTCCAGGAGTGTCTAGAGCTCCCCCAGAAATCCGGGTTATGGAGTCACCCTCTCTTTATATCCTGCTGAGGCTCCCCACCCGTTGTCCGGCGCTGCGTGTTCAGCTCCTCTGTATGCAGGATGGGTTGCCCCAACAGTCTGCCGCGGACTTCTGTTACCGAAGGGTCGCTGTTCTCCTTGGTACGGGGCCAGCCGGTCCCGATGCCAAACCACAGTATGACCTCCAGGCTTCTTCCTAACACGATAAATGGACTCTCCAAGCCTCTTCACCACATAACATGGTCCTACCCAGGCACAATCTAATTTAGGCGAGCATCCCTTCTGTCTCTTAGACCCATAGACCCATACAAACTCTCCTGCATTGAAATCACGTCCTGTGCAGTGATGATCATATGCTCGTTTCTGGCATATACCTGCCTGCAGAGCTTGATGACGGGCAAACTCATGGGCTGACTGTAGCTGATCTTGTAACTGATGGGCGTACTCCAACCCAGGTGGTGCATCTGGCGGGCGACCCATTGGCAAGGAAGATGGGGTTCTCAATTCTCTGCCCAGCATTAGAAGCGCTGGTGTACACCCAGTTGTCTCCTGCACTGCACTCCGAGTAGCAAGCAGAACCAGTGGCAACTGCAGATCCCAGTCCTTTTGATCCCGGTTCACACACAGGGCCAGTTGGGTGGCTAGTGTCCGATTATACCGCTCGACCATCCCATCACTCTGGGGGTGCAAGGGAGTTGTCCTCGTCTTCCGGATGCCGAACTGTCGACAGAACTCAGAGAACAGTTGGGACTCGAAGTTCCTTCCTTGATCGCTATGCACTTCGGTGGGGACCCCAAAGCGAGCAAACATGCCTTCCAGCAGGACCTCTGCCACTGTCTCGGCCTCCTGATTGGGAACAGCATAGGCCTTCACCTCACAACGGCCCATCATAGTTGCCTGCTCGCCCATGACAGTCACAAGGGGAAATCAGGAAGTCTGAAGAACTCTTCTCATCAAGAGCCTGGGATGAATAATAGTGACTGTAGAACCGGTGTCCAGCAAAGCCCGCACTGATTGTCTATCCACTTTGACCTCAATCCGACAGCACTCGACTGGACTAGTCTTCTCAAGAGACGATTCACAGGGAGGTTCAGGAGTGACAGATGGGCCGAGAGTACCTCCCTCTTCTCCGGCCCCTGTCCGTTTCCCGAGGGCTGCATAGATGCTGCCACAACCAGGGCGGTGCACTCCCGATGCAAATGCCCTGCTTTTCCACAGCGCCAGCAAACCACGAGTTCACTCTGGGATGCATTCGTCTTAACAGTTGGTGACTGAGTCTGCTCCCCAGAGTATGCAGCAAAAACCCTGGGATGGCCAACAACTCCACTGGACCATTCATCCAATATCCCTTCTATAACTTGAGCTTGGTCTAGGGCTTCGTCAAGGCTAGATGGCTGAGCTATTCGTACCTGCTGCCATAGGTGGTCTGGAGTCAATCCTCGGATGAACGCATCCAGAACCAATGCATCTCTCACGTGTTCGCTGAATGTAGGATAACTGCGTTGAGCTAGATGTCGCAGGTCAGCCATAAACACACCCAAAGGCTCCTTCGGTTGCCGGGTGTGCTCCTGAAACAAAGGAGCCCTTTGCAGGTAATAATCCCCAAAGCAGGTAATAATAGTGAACACATTTATAACGGGGAGCAAACGGCCTCAATGCCACAATATAATAACATAGTCCCCTCTTGTAGACACTTTATAAACTGCACCCCAATCTAAAGTATTACTGTAAAGATACCACATCTCCCCTTCCTTTTATCTTGGCAGGGGTACTCGTCAAGGCTGTCCCCTGTCACCCCTGCTGTTTAATTTATCATTAGAGCCTTTGGCCCAAGTGATCAGACAATGTCCCACAATAGTTCCAATAAGTTGTATGAATATGTCCCATAAAATTTCACTCTATGCTGATGATGTTTTGCTGTATATATCAAACATCACAGATTCGGTTAAGGAATGCTTAAAATTATTTGATACATTTGGTAAACTGTCTGGTTATAAGATTCATTGGAACAAATCCATACTTATGCCCCTTAATTTAGCTGCTAAATCAGAGATTCAGACCTTACTTGTCAGTGACCAGTTTAATTATCTTGGACTTAGAGTTTTTCCTTCATTATCTCACATTTCCAAGTGGAATTATCAGTCTCTTCTGGATAAGATTAAGAGCAATCTGTGTTGGTCTCCACTTTGTTTGGCTCTTCATGGAAGGATAGCCACTATTAAGATGAATATACTTCCGATGCTAAGTTTTTTATTCTTGGTGTTACCTCTGACACCACCTGCTGGCTATTTTAAAGAGATCAATACCGCAGTATCAAAATTCTTGTGGAATCATAAAAGGCCTAGAATTCGTCTTAAGTCTATGCACCAGCTAAACCCTCATGGTGGCTTATCCCTACCCTATTATTTAGCATTCCAGATGAGACCGCTTAGGACGTGGATAGATGTTGTCTCCCCTGTGCCATGCCGGGCCTTAAAAACTAATATTACTTACCCATTGCGTCTACAGTATTTACCCTTTAATATCTAAGAAAGCTCTGGAAAAGTTTGGTCCAATTATATACCATTCTATCAAAACCTGGAAAGCAGCAGAAAAGATTATGGGAGCTTCAGATTCTTACAGTGACTACCCTCATTTGGCATAATAATAATATTTGTACTGGTAACAAACCAATCGTTTCCAAATGCTGGGTTGAATGTGGTATTTACACTTTAAAAGACCTGTACAATGATTATGGGCTCAAGTCCTTTCAGATTCTAAAGGATGAATTCTTTCTCCCAGGATTCTCCTTTTTCTTGTACTTAAGATTAAGATCTGTGCTGGAAGCCTACAGATACCCTGGGTGATTAAAATATCTCCTGATCCCATGATGAAACTGGATAGATTCTAGTATGGCTTCCAGAGGTTTTGTGAGTGTAATTTATAAATCACTTGTGGTATGACAGTATTTAAACATTCTGACTGAGGGTTTCTGGGAAAGAGAACTTAACACTGTGATTGATTGAGACACTGTCTGGGGGAATTGTTTTGATACCTCAAAAAACCCAGCTCACCAAATGATTCATTATAAGTTAATTTATAAGGCATATACCACTCCCTGTTTATTATATAAAATGAAAAGAAAGTCTGACCCCTTCTATCACCTGTGTTTGTCAAGGTACATGTATGCATATGTTCATGGACTGTTCCTGAGCTGTGTTGCTCTGGTCCTTGGTACAGGACTTATTGTTGGATCTTCTGAAGATTCAGAACCATAAGGACCCACTGCTTTTTCTCTTGCTGGATGATTCGTCGCTGTCATTGTCTGTCAATCAAAAAAGGATTCTGTCTGCTGCTCTTATTGCTGTCAAAAAGGTTATTCTGAAATTGTGGTTTGATCCATCTACCCCAGTTAGGTTTACTTGGATGTCATATGTACTTGCTGGACATTGTCCTTTTGGAGTGTACCACAGCCAAAATCCATGGTGCCACCAGAAAGACAATACTATTTTGGTTGGACCTTATTGACACTTTATCAGACCTCTTGAAATCCTGAAATGTACTTGTTATCCTGCTAATATTGTTTTGTAATATTGTATTGTAAGTCCCCCCCCACCCCCCTGTTTTTTAATGTATATGGCCAGATCTCAGGCTCTGCTGTAAATAGTTATAAATCTAAAATGTTTAATAAATAAGGAATCAAAAAATAAATAAATAAATCAAATAAAAATAATTTTGGTAACCAAACAGTTGTCGGTAGCCATTGACTTTCATAGTGTGGAAAAAACTACGGAAGTCAATGGCTACCGTCAACTGTTTGGGTACCCACATTCTTCAAAATATCTATTATGTTCACCAAAATAAAAATAAAAAATCATACAGGTTTGAAATGACATGAGGGTGAGTAAATGATGACAGAATTTACATTTTTGGGTGAACTGTCCCAGCTTATTGCATGTGAACCCTTATTTAATGTAGTTCATTTTTTGGACACGACCCAACTTACCATCTTCATCTACTTCTTCAATGATGGCATCCAGTTCCTCTCTGGATGGATTCTGACCCAGCATCCTCATGACGGTACCCAACTCCTTGGTGCTGATATCACCGCCACCGTCGGTGTCGAACATGTCGAAGGCAGCCTTGAACTCTTTGATTTGAGATGAAATAAAAGGAAAAAAGAAATTGAAAACAGGATGTGAAAAGCTGCATAATAAGATTTTTATCAATTAAAAATTCACCACTTAAAGGCAAGCAGTGTGAATCAAATGTTCTGAATGAGCAAAATCAC
The DNA here is from genome assembly GCF_001515605.1 of Sinocyclocheilus anshuiensis. Lineage (NCBI taxonomy): Eukaryota > Metazoa > Chordata > Actinopteri > Cypriniformes > Cyprinidae > Sinocyclocheilus > Sinocyclocheilus anshuiensis. The sequence continues at coordinate 520,902 of NW_015555711.1, forward strand.
GTAGAGATTGTTCACACACTCACCAGCAATCATGTCCTCACTCAGGAAAGAGCGGGCGTCATTCTGGGCATCAGTGGGCTAATGAAAAAAAGAGATCGCGATATACTAAGAGCCTCATGGGGCATTTACAAATCAGACTGAACATTTAAAATGACTTTGCTCATTATTTGGAACTGGATAACCTTCACAGGGGGTTCCTAGTCTTGGATTAAGCAAGGAAATATATTTCCAGGTATATTCATGGCAAACAAAGAGCAGACAAGAACAACTTTATGAAAAGCATTTCCTTTTAAACAGTTCTCTCTGAGTTAAACTTTTTAAAGTAAAAATATGTGGAAACTTTAGTGGCCTCAAAAAGTATTTGGTAAAATAAGTGTTATAATAAATATTAATTATCAAACAGCTTTAGTGTAAAAGTGTAAGATTATCACTGCATTAAATATCAAAATATCAAATCAGATGGAATTTGCAAACAAATGATAGTGTCTTTATCATACATAACTAAATTAAGTAATTGGCTTGCTATTGCTATTTAATGCAATGAAATTAATATTTTATGTATAGACTGAATCTCATAATACTTTATAGGTAACCTGAAGGTGGACACTTAAGACACTTAATAATCGAATTAATCCATTTATTTTATTAATGATATCTTTAGATCTTAGAAAAACAAAACGAACATTAAGAAGTATATGGTTATGTATATACAATAAATAAATAAAATAAATTAAGTAACATCTATTTAGAACTGAAGGAATAATGTCATGACTAATAGCTCCACATCACAAATGGCTGTAGAGAACATGCAGAATTTACTCCACTTTTACCATCCTTATGTCCTCAAGTGAAGCAGATTTAATGGGTTTCTATGGAAGCTATTATTGAGGAGTTAAAAGGAAAGAACACGCAATTATTTGCATATATTAGTGCTACAGCCACAAAAAAAGACAATGTGACAGAAGAATGAAATTGATTTATTTACCTAATGATGACTCTCATATCACACTTCAGTAATAAAGGTGATATAATAATAATATAGAAGATTAAAAGGAAATAAGAACAAGTCCTCAAACTGTATTCCAAAAACATAATATTGAATGCATAAACATTTCATGAAATTGTATTTAACATGTTCCCTAAAGAAAGCATGAGATGCGAGAAGCGTACAGTCTCTATATGCCTACTGTACATTGCATTAATGAGTTTCTCCATGAAATGTATTCTGGAACATGTAAGATAAATGTACAAGTACAAGAGATCTGTCAAACAATATGTTCTCACATAGTCCAGAACTGAACAGTGTTTAAATATAGCTGCAATAGCTCCTACTACATCACAAATATTCTCCATCTCCATACGATTCACTACGATTTGATAGAGAAGGGCACAAAAAGTACCCAGTGACCCTTTTGCCTGTTCTTGCCTTGGTTTTGTGTAAAATGCTATTTAAAACCAACATATATATATATATATACAATATACATTCCTCTCATAGAGCCAGAATCATGTTGTTCACATGCACATTCTCAGGAGGAATCACAGAATGACACTGCAAATGTCAAAGGACCATGATAGTCTTAGCACTGTAATCAAACCCTGTACGTTCCCTCTCTTTGATGATGTGGATTACCACATGTATCCAGAAACCACAATCACTAGCAAAGGTAAAGAAGAGAAGTCACTTGTCAATCACTAGAAAACACTCTAAATACTTAACAGTAGTGATGCTTTGAATATTAATTGCACTGTAAATATATTAGCAAAACATTGCAAGCCAAAAAGACTCATGAACTTTAAGCCTTATATTAAACCATGCAGGCTCAATATTGACACATAAAGTTCTACATTCACAATGTGCTTTATGTGTAGCATCTATGCAAACTGGTTTTATTCAAGGAAAATATCATTTCATATGACCGAATCAGCTTGATGTCATTAAGTTAAAATTACCAATTAAACCTGCACATATCCACTTTTTCATTCTCTTCAAGATCTTCTAGAAAATTGTCCAGTCATAAGTATGAATCATATCTAATAATTTCCAGAAATCTTACCATATTGACAGCTTGTTATTGAGATCAAAGTGTATCTGAAAACAATAACAGTCTTCTGTCCAGCAGCCTTCCTCCTAAACGTACGCCTCCAGACTCTCCTAATAAGACCTCATATAATTCTCACTCTTCCAGAAAATGGCCAGGATTGGACAAGAAACTCTACAGACTGAACTTGTCAACCAATGTCTGTTCAGACTTAAAAAAGCCCCACCCTTCTTCTTCATCCCTTTCTAATCCAGTGCCACCTCTATGTGCCCTTCATTGCCCCATATTTAGCTGAAGGATGGACAAGAGGTCTCAATGACATTTCCCTGCCAATAAAAAAAATAAATAAATAAAAATAAATAAATAAATAAATAAGGAAAGCAACGCAAGGTTATTTAAGCAGTGGATAAACAGATTCCAGAAACAGATGTTGGCTACAATCACTTCCACACCAAGGTTGGATTAGTTCCCTCACCCACATGACTGTGTTTCTTCACCTTATCTGTCAATCTCACCATCTAGCAGTCAGTTTGGCTGATTATCCCTGTCTATACTGACCATCTCGCTTGGATCTGCATCAGATTGATGCATATTAGGAAACAGTGAGTCACAACAAGACAACGAGATTCATGTAAGGCTTCACAGTCAGCTGGTCATTGTATCACCCTGAAGGGGTTTATTACACAGCCAGACTCTCAAAAAAAGATACAAATCTTTCATTGGGGAGGTGCCCTACTAATATGTGCCATTAGGTAGCAATATGTACAATTTAGGTAGGTGACATAGCCTATTTTGTACCTTTTTTCAGAGTGAGTACTTTCAAAATATACAAATATTTGGACATGAAATATTGAAACTGGTTCATAATGTTACCCATAATCAGTGTTGGGGCTAACACATTACAAGTAACGCGAGTTACGTAATCAGATTACTTTTTAAGTAACTAGTAAAGTAACGCATTACTTTTTTAATTTAGAGGGAAATGTCTGAGTTACTTTTCCAAATAAGTAACGCCAGTTACTTTGTTCCCATGTCTTGACTGACAGCTCTCGTGTTGCCATGTTGAGAGAAATCGGGAGTAAGTGCATTGTGCATGCTGCGTGAGCATGATTGCTTGCTGTAGTTCTAGATTAAATATGAACATGTATTTACTCATCTCACCTGCACAAAAACAGATTCAGTATTCCTCAAAATGAATAAAAACAGTCGAATGCAAACTCAGAATATTATACAAACCTGCAATAATTAAACATGTTAAATAAGACAAATATCATTTATGTATATAATCCCATTTTATTAACCAATGTCTTTGCTACTGACCTTCAATGATCCACATTTCATTTCTGTTATTGCTGAATAGTGTTGAACTTTCATGTCCTGTGTCATATTCTTCATGCAGTTTGTTTGAGCTGCGCCATCTACTGTACAGACAAGAATTTACATTTCCTTCAGCCTGAGGCATACTCATTTCACTTTTATTGTGAAAGGGCTTTTACATTTGTAAAAGAATAACTTTTTTATATTAAAAACAAACAAGCAAGCCCTGGCCAGATTTAAAAAGTAACTCAAAAGTAACGTAATTAGTTACTTTTTAGGGAGTAATGCAATATTGTAATGCATTACTTTTAAAAGTAACTTTCCCCAACACTGCCCATAACTACATTAACTTAAAACTTAAAGTCCTTTAAAACTAAAGTCCTCTGAGCTAATTTTCACTACAAACGATAACAGACGCAAGATGGTGCAAGTTGTGTTTGTATGAAACGAGAGCGTACTACATTTGAAGCGGCACGAACATTACGACTGTAAAAAAATATGTTCTGTGAAGTATGAATCACTGTGTCTGAATATGCCTATTTCCCTACTATATAGAAGGTGAAAAACATCGTGTGACATGAGTATTATGTCTGAGTTCAAAGCATTTATAAAATAGAAGGTGAAAATTCCCTGGATGACCTACTACTTGCAAAAATGTTGTATAAGTCTGGATTTCATTCATATGACACATTCATACTATGTAGAATACAAGAGTCACAAAGTTTGTTCCTCATGAATGTAGTAGTCCTTCATACTCAGACGGTATACTCTCTATATTCTTTAAAATGGAAAGATATCAACCACTGTGGCTCTACCACGAAAGCTTAATTGTTAACTTCATTCTTAAAAATAAAAATTCTTTATTGGAATCAATGGTTCCATGAAGAAACTATAACATCCATGGAACCTTTCATTGCACAAAAAGTTCTACTTACACTAATAAAAAGAGGTTCCTTTAAGAACTGAACACTAAAAGTTTTTTGAGGAACCCAAAATGATTCTTCTATGCCATGGATATAACATGAGGGTAGTTATGATATAAATTTTATTTCCAGGTGAACTGTCCCTTTATGCTTGCATTTCCTACAAGAACAGTGCTGCTTTTTCCCTCTCTACTTTTCTTTGATATGACAGCAGAAGGAGTGACCTTGTCAGACTCTTAAGGCTCGCTGTCATTACCCTTCCATGCCATATCCGGTTTCTCCTAATAATCCTCTGACTGCTAGAGTTCCGTAGGCTTTGCAAAAATATCTACTCCACGGACAAGTCTTAGCAGATAGTCTTGATCCACATGCTTAACACACCCACACCCATCACTTATAAACACTTGTAACTCAACTTGTAATACAGTAAAATTGAAGTCATGATGTGTAAAGATGTAATAGCCAAATGTAGACTTGTGTCATGGTCTCAGTTAAAGGCAAAATCCTGTCAGAAAAAATGCCGCCTTACTTTTGGATATCAGACAAAGATTCATATCTGCTGATAAGAGTAGTAAAGCAACTGGATCTAACACATATGTACACAGAGTATGAGAATTTAAAATGATTAATTAAAAGTGTTCTACTACTCTCAAATTCTCTCTTGAAATTTTTTTCTGAACCTCCTTTTCTATGAAATGACCTTAATTAACAAAAAATAAAGGTAAGTCTCACTGAACTGTGGCAAGAAAATTAATGAAAGCCAACTTCTTTTCCAGTGAAAGCCGAAGTGTTTTCATTATGGTGCTCTGGTTGTGAGGAAGGCTGTCCATTATATAATGAGCATGCAGTTTTCTCCTTATTATCTATATTATTATCAAAATTTGATATATTGAGGGCCAGGTATCAGACACACGTTTTTCTATTAAATCAGAAAGAATGAAGTGAATTAGTAGTAGTCAATGTAGTTGGCAAAGTCATGAGGGGGGAAAAAATAACAACTGAAATACGATTCCCACATTCATATGTTCACAAACAGTCCTACATTTTTTCTAATCCCAGATTCTTCAAAAAGACCTTAATTAGCCAAATAAAGGTAAGTCTCATTGAGCTCATTCAGGAGCGATGCCTCTGGCAAGAAAAGAAATGAAAGCCACATTCCTTTTCAGTGAAAGCCCACTTATCCTCATTGTAGTGGCCTGGTTTGTAAGGAAGGCCATACATTATGGTCATGCAGTTTTCTTATTACTATCTATATATTATTAACTCAATTTTGACTATTTGAAGGCCAGGCATCAGAAACACGTTTTTCTGTGAAATTTGAAAGACGACGACTTAGAGCTAGAAAATACAATTTTAGTCTTTCTCCTTTAAAATTTCACATTTCATTCAATGCAGTACTTTGTGAATTTAAATGGGAAATTTAGACTAGAAATTTCAGATCGAAAATTGTGAGTAAAAATTGTTTTTACACTATATATATTCAACATGTCTCACATTATATCACAGTTTATTCACTATCATTTAGAAAATGGTAATAAAATATGACAAGAACTCAGAGTTAAACTGTGTCAGAACAAATTCATCTTAATAATGTCAGATAACTTTGATAGAAAGGTATGTAATGGATTACAATCAACCAAAAATTATTCAGCTGTTAAATGTAAGTACACAATTAGATAATACCAATTTAGGTCAACCAATTACTAAGCAATGATTAATCTTCTTCAGTCTGTGGAGTAAAAAGGTCACATTAGCAATTAAAGAAAAAACACTTAAGCAAAACAACGGTCAGGTCAAAGTGTATAATAACCTGACCGTATAAATATAATGTATTTTTGTTAAATGTGAGCCAAAATCATCACAATTAAAAGAACCATAATTATTTACAATAAACTTTTAAGCCATTTACATTCCCATTTAATTGATTCATACGTTGATTAGCTGTTTATATTATATTATATTTATATCTGTTTATATCTATTATATCAGTTACCAGACAAAACTGGTATTTTTTGACAGGATCTGGCATCCGGGGCTGGATCTTATATATCTGGCATGGAGACATGATCAGAACAGAAAAACAAACAAGTATGATTCCAGTATTCATCAGTTCATAGTCCTACATTTCACAAACAAAAAAATATAATTAACAATTACAATATGATTTCCATATTAATCTGTTCACATAAATTAAAAACAAACTTCATCAGTCTCTTTCCACATTTTATTCTCACTAACTTCTATTAGTAAAAAAAGTTTCCACGAACTTATGAAGATGACTTGGAGCATCAGAATAGCTGCTTACTCATTATGGATATATTTACATAAATGAACAAATCACTCAGGAGTGAGTGAGTGTCCTGTCATCACTGTTTCTAATCCAGCCCCCATCCAGTCCATAAGGCAGAGTATACTGGTGGGGCTGCTGCACATAGGTAACCTCTGGGGGCTCAGTTAACAAGCATTTATTCTTCATGAGTGCCTAATGTCACCCCAAGCTCTCCAAGACGCTTAAACTGAGGTAAGTGACAGCAGCAACTGTCAACCTCTCGTTCCAGCCGCTCTGCCTAACACTCCTCCTTTTTTCTTCGCTCTATTCTTGGACATTCTTAAACACAGCAGCTGAATCTCGGGAGAACAACTAGATGTGTAGCAAGCTAAATAAGGAGAAAGCAGTGAACGCCCTGCTTTTGTCCTCTCCTTAAATCCCTGTTATCTATCAGGAGTGCTCATTGATTCTACAACTGCACCACTAATGCAAATACAAGCCAGTCGATATAGGCCTAGATTATGTTCAATAGTCCATAGGCCTAATTATGTATCGATAGCCTATCCTTTGAACCACATTATTTGGTTTATCAGTTGTCTACACAAGATGTGATAAATCAATGTTGCTGTCAGGCTTTTTCCATTGTTTTCTGTACATGCAGAAAAAAATTCTAATCAGGTTCGGGAGTTGCGTGCTCTGCTGTCAATCACAACGCAAGGATTATAAACAATCGCTTACCTCAACTCTCCCTGCATCCTTTCACCACCAAAAGTTCACTCTATTTTTAATCACTTCTATTAGCATTTTGATCTTCCTTCATTAACGTGCTTCTGTTATGGTGTTGGGTCGTTCTTGAACGATTCGTTCGTTTTGAACGAATCTTTAATGTGACTCGGGAAGAACGAGTCGTATCCCAAACCCGAAGACTTGTCAGATAAGAGGTGGTGAGCTAATCATAGACTGAAGACTCAGGTAAACAATTAATTAATATTTTCTGTTTCTTATAGCAGTTTTGTATTGTTTGTAGTGTGATCAACGTTTGCGTAAGTAGTAGACATATTAGGGAAGTAACACGTAACATTTTAATTATATTTTGTTAAAATGAACGAAATGACTCGAAAAAAGATTCGTTCATTTTGCTGAACGAGACTCAAAGGTCCGAGTCGGTAAAATGATCCGAACTTCCCATCACTATTCTGTTAGTGACAACAAAAGACGAAATCAAATACGAAGACAACATGAAATGCCATTGGTAGGTTACTCACAGAAGCTTTTTTAAATTTTACTATGTTAATTATGTTTTATTTTCATAGCCTATAGGTCACCTCAAACGTCATACAAATGAAATCGAATAACATTATCGAATAACAGATATAAAATGTATAACATTTGTGGGATATCTGAATTGATATATGACTTGATAAATTAAGTTGTTTACTTGCGCATAGTATAACAAAACCGTTGCAAATCACATTTTATGGCAATTCTGACTGAAACTCCATGATACGAAAATCATCACAAACAGTTGATTTAAAGGTGCAATTGGTGATTGTCTTCAGATATGCTGGTTGAAAGTCTCTTCACATCCCGATAGCAATCATTAAGTTAAGTGGTCTAAATGTATTTATCTGTATTTATATATTCTGTGGAAGGCGTACGACAAAGAAATGTTCGTCCAATCAAAACGCTCGGTTCGAGCGTTTTAATTGCCTTTCCTACCTGCCTGTCAACGTATGTATGAGCATACCTCTGCGCACCGGGTTCGCGCAGACAGGATACGTCATCAGTGTGTTCACGCAGGCTGTGCAGATAGAGTGAGAATGGCAGACAAACGTCAACAACCCGATCTTCCTTCCTGGTATTGTAGTACTTTTAAAGTTTTCTCACCGGTGAATGGCACATGATGTAGCCCAGTGGTTCCAAATTCCAGTCCTCGCATCCCCCGCTATGCATATTTTGCGTGTCTCGCTTAGTTAACACACCCGATTCAGATAACCAGCTCGTTAGAAGAGAGATACATGCATGAACTGTGTTCCGATCGATATGATCCCTACACAGTATTCATTGCTCCCTCCTCCCTGAGCGGGGGAAATCCGTTGAAGTTTACTTCACTTAGGAACATGGACTGGAATTGGGAACCGCTGATGTAGCCTATTGTAGTAATGTTGTCTCTGGTATTCTGGTCTGTGAGCGTATATGCGTTCAGGGGGCGTGGCTTTGGACGGCGATTGCAGGAAGGGAGGGACAGTTTGCTTTCAGTGCTATCAGGCTAAAGTTAGCATTTTCCAAGATCTCCTACTGCACCTTTAAGTTTAGGCTACACTTTTGTTGTGATTGGAGTGACTTTAAAAATGGAACTGGTCAATGTAATGAGTGTAGCCTACTTCACTTACTTTGTATTTATTGTAAACCTGAATTTTGGGACAAACATGCTATATCTACTTTAATTGCCCTCATAATCACTCAAGCAATAACAAAAATCAGCTTTCAGGTCATTTAGTTTTCATTATATAGGGTACTCAAGAAAATGTAAACAAACTATTTTCATCAAATTATTATTTGATTAGCCTACATGATTATTTGATTAACACATGAAATAACTGATTATTCTAATCGCCTATATATTGGTTTAATATTAAACATTTTAAATGAATTTAGAAGGAAATTAAGTTTGTAAGTGGATTAGCTATTTTACAATTTTTTTTTAATAGTTTTATACAAATGCATATTCGAATTATATTCGAATTTAAAAGGCATAATTTCAGTTAGGGGGGAAAAAAAGCTTTTGGCTTCTCTCCTGAGGCCACAAGAGGGCGCAAAATGACCTTAATGCGTTTCTCACGTGCTTTACCATCTTTCATACTGTGGAGTGCAGTCTACGCGTGTCCGACTCCCAGCCAGGATGCCAACATCACTTCAGACGCCCTCCAGCTGTTGGACCAGGGACACTGTCTCTTCAGATCCATCCTGCCGTCAGATACAGCTGTGAAGGCACTAATGTGTGTCTTTGTGCTGATGACCATCATCTCACTTATCATCAACGGCTGCACTCTGTTCAGTCTTGGCAGTTCAGAAGACTTATCCTGGGAGCCACGCTTTGCTCTGCTGAAGAACCTCATAGTAAGTGATGTCCTACTCATTGTAACCCAAGGTCCAATGGTGGTATACTGTCTGCTATAGAAGACCACTCTGCTGTATGGCGCTTGGTGCATCACTCAGTTCTTTATTAACACTGTTCGTGTTTTCTGCACTCTGCTTACTATCACCTGCATGGCTTTAGAGCGTTACCTGTACGTGTGCCAGGCCATCTACTACCTTGTTGTACTAACCACCAAGCGCCTTTACTTAATAGTTGGGCTCACGTGGCTTATTTCACTATCCTTATCGGCGGTGATCACTGCTTTGCTCAGTTTAGGCCTCAAGAGCTCATTGCTGGGGAAACCCATAACGGGACTCCTTTGTGAGCCGGACACCTTGGAGGCCCACCTTGGCTTTCCACGAGGCTCTGCTGTGTTTCGAAAAGGGGTTGGGCTTGTGGTGACGCTGCTTTGCATCTGCTCCTACTCGTTCTCGTACCTGCGCATGTATCAGAGGCGCGTAACGCCGTTCAGCCTTTCCAGAAGGTCAACAAGAGACCACGCAAAACCGTGATGTTCTACTGCTCCATGCTGCTCCCCATCTTTCTGACGATAGTCTCAGATGCTCTGTGGGAACTCGAGGGCAACATGGCAATGGTCCGTTTGCTGGATTACCCTGGAGACTGGATGTTGGCGGGAACCCTCCACATCATGCTGCTGGTGATGCTTCAGGTGCCTCCTTGCATTAATCCACTCATCTACGGTCTGCACAACAGGGAGGTGAGGGAAGCTCTGCCCAGGCTGCTGTGGTGGATGAGGGACAACCGCTAAATGAGACCGAGATTCAAGATGTTTCAGGGAATTTTCAGTCACCTGGCAACATTCTGAAGAAACAGAGGAAAAAGAATAGAAGAGTGTGGTTTTGTGAGATTATAATAATGCACAATATAAAACTTTAATGCAAGATGCAAAACAGTAAATCTGACTCAAATGTAATGTGCCTTTTGTTCATAAAACATGCCTGTACTTTTGTTGTTTCTATATAAATATAATTTGGTAACACCTTACATATAGGTTCAAATTGTTTAGTTACTGCATCATGAACTAACAGCATTAATGTAGGTTTGTGTTAATTTATAAATATATTGTTTGTTCATAATAACTGAATTTATTAAACTGATGCATAAAAACGTTTAACTTTTAATTTTAACAGTGTTAAGAGAGCTTCTGCATTGCGCAACATGCTGTAAAACTGAGGCTTATTGTAAATTATCACCTATGTTTATATTTTATATATATGATTGATTGCTTAATATTAACCACCTATTTTATTTGGTCTATTTTTGACAAGAAAGGCAGTAAATTACTGTGAATTTCACAGATGCCCCATTTATGTTCACTTACCACATTGATTAAAGTACATATCTGTCAGCTTTATATATAACCTTATATAACCTTATGCACATATTCCTAAAGCTGTGAAATATAATAATGTTAACATTCTTAATGATTACCTGCCAAGAATGCAGATGCACTGTAAAAAGACATAGCAGAAATGAGTAAACGTGAAACAACTCAGTTTCTGTATGTCAGTATAACAGATATCAGGGTTTAATTGCAGACTAATATTGTACCTTCATAAATTAATACTTACAAGAGAAATTAAAACATATATGTAGAAAAGACGAAACGGGGAATCGTGTTTTAATAGCTACATTTTATTTATTCATTTGTATTTGTTTGATTCTTTATTTATTGTGACCAAAAATTTAACTTTCTTTTTGTTGATGATCAATTATGCATTATGAAGACACTGTTGATTCTTTACACTCTCATTGGTTTTGTTGTAGTTTGAGAAGAAAAGTAAGAATTCTGCTAAATTTAATGTGCAAAAATAATGCATCTGTGAGATATAATGACATAATTATTTGGTGCAAAATAATAAAAATACTTTATACTTAAAGGGGTCATATGATGCAATTTCATTTTTTCCTTTCTCTTTGGAGTGTTACAAGCTCTTGGTGCATAAAGAACATGGTGTCTCCATAGAGATGTCTGATACCTGCACTTTCCACTGGTGGAAATGGTATCAAATCCGTTAACTTAATTGTCCAGACTGTCTTTCAACTGTCTGTTGCTACCAGTAAGTGTTTAAAAAGCAACTTTCATATTTTTCAGACTATTTTCTTTAATTGTATGGTTTGTTGAGAAGAAGTGTGCTAATATTTTCTAAGCCGTTAGACTTACTGTTTACAACTAACCCTAATTATTTTTGCCTGTTGACTGCCGGAGAAAAAAACAAACAAACCACATAACCATAACACAGGACATGATGGACAAAACCATACAGTATATAGTGGGTAGAATATTTCGCACTGCTAGACAGACCGCATAGCAAAATACTAACAAATGCTTAGATCACCTTAGAAACGCCACAGCTTTGCACTTTAAGCACCACTCACATTTTCTTCAGAAAATCTATTTTGAATTTAACCTAATGGAACATGGAGCATTACCAATTTTTAGCATTCAAAGTTTCTTTAAATAAAAGAGTCTTTTAAATGGCTAAATAAGTGTGAGAAAATGGCAAGAATTCAAATGAGGATGAAATGTTTATATAAACTGAAACTTCATTATCGTGTAAAAACTAGTGGCAAAACCACATTCTCTTTTTTCTCCTGCATGCTTCCTAAATTACATGAGCATGTATATATAAAGCACAAAAATATGTAGCACTTGACTCAAATAAAACTTTTCAATTAAAGGGAGAGAGAAGAGAGGGACCTTGACCAAACAAAAGCTTTTGCATGGTTGTGGCTAGACAGGATACAGCTGCAGCCAGAAACTAACAATAAATTAAATTTTCTACCTATTAGATAGTATTTTTTAATGCCTACACCTACCCCAACCCTAAATGTACCCTTATAAAAATGCAAAAACAGTAATTGTTGTACAGTGTGACAAAAATGATGCTATATTGATGTGCACATGCCCAGTAGCCACATCTGTATACCATCTAGCCTTAACCCTTTTTCATTTTTCTATGGAGATACAGTACTTTCTAATCAAACCAGTCTTGCTTAAACGCTATAGATAGTTATTGGTGAGCTCCCTCTAGTGATTAAAGAGAGTGACATTTTACTTTAGCATTTTAGTCACTGTTCAGTTCAAGCACATACTGTATTTAAAGCCCCTTTTAATTATAAGATGAACACTAAAAATAATAGTACATTTTGGGTTTATATACAGAGAAATGGTAATATGGCATAAAAATCTATTTATACATAAAAATAATTGGCCAAGGAAAATTCATTCTGAATTAAATGAAACCAACAAGAGAAAATAAGCCTGTAGTGATCAAAAGTTCTTCCTCTCAGGTGCAGAAAGACAAAAGAATGAGGAAGTGATGAGTCGTTGTGCAACCAGTCACTTCACATTGATGCATTCAGGGAAATTTAACTGTAGCTCACACACAAGCCACAGAAACTGACCTGAAACCAGAGACATACATGCTGTATAGGTGAGTGCAATTTTCTGATTCATTATAATCATACAACACAAGCTGTCATTCAGTTGGAATTGTAAATATGTTGTAAAACACAACATTTTGTGAGGAGTATAGTTCTTACAGTCTGTAGATTCTCTTGGCTTTAGCAGAGCGGGGCAAGGCTCAAGAATGATACATTCTTCTTGAGTGGCTGGCAGAACCAATTTGTGTGTTGCAAAACCTTTATAGTCATCTACTGTACCTCAAACTAAGATTGTATTTATATAAAAACATGTTCAACAGGTATATATATACATTTTTTGTTTTAAATTAGACAAGAATGATACCACTGCAAAAAAAAAAAAAAAAAAAAACATTTTTTATTTGTTTTGAATCTTTTTTATGTACAGTACATTAAAACCA
>NW_015555711.1:534481-541524 GCF_001515605.1 Sinocyclocheilus anshuiensis
AAAAAAAAAAAAAAAAAAAGACTTACTAATAGACTTAAAAATGACTTACTTAAAGAAAAATGTTTACTAATTAAATGGCAGTAAGAGAGAGTGGAGTAAGATATGCCAGTGTTAAGTGTTAAGCCACCCTGTGTACCTTCTAAACTGTGCACAATTTTTGTTGTGATATTATTTAGTAAGTCATTATCATATTTAGCTGCACCTAGTCTGTAAGTGAGAGAAGCACAAAATCAGCATGTAAAAAAATACAATGTAATGTTAGTTATCTACATTAAAATGTACCCACATAAAAACACACACAAGTACATGCACACATGAAAAAACTCATATACACTGGCAATTTACCACCAAATAAAAAACACTGGCACTATGAAAATCCGCTTCACTTTAAATCTAGGATTTTTTTACACTAAAGAAAATATTTAATCTCACAAAGATGGGGAAAGATGAGGAAGCATCATTCATATCCATGTTACCAGTAACATGGCTGGAATGTAAATAGTCTCATTAAGACAACAACTTCACCTTGGTTTTATGTATTTATTTATTTTTTATATGAAAATGTTTAGAAGTATGTCATAGTGCATATTACATTAGTCTCTCTCTTTGAATTCCATACGTTTTGGCCACTTTTACTTTGCTTAATATCCAAGCAACTGCATAGTAACACGCTAAACACTGCCCTGGCAACCAGTTAAAGGACCATAGCTTCATAACAGAGAGCTTAGCAAGTGCAAGCACCACTTCACCATTTTCTTTAAATTTATTTGCAGTTATAAATAAAACTTTACCTCAGTCATGGCACTGCCTTTGAAAAGTCCCTCTTAACACTGCACGAAAAATAAAATTAGTTACAGTTGAATGTGCTCATGTTAACTTCCATTCCAGTATCCATGGAGAACAAATGGGATGCACACCAACAACAGGAACCTTGCTCAGATAACAGCCTTGTATTTATTTGCAAGTTGCCAGTCAGGGGAGGTTTCCAGGTCCTGGACGGCCAGGAGCCCGTTCAGATCAAACTCCCAGCGCAATGCAGCGTCCACCAGCTTCATGTGCGTCTGTGTATGCAAGCACAGGAGAACAACAGACTTTCTGAGCCATTTGCACTTCTGGACCTAGAACGATATAGTCTGTTGTACCACAAGGAGGAGGAGTGGTATGAAATTTATGACGACTATCAGGTATTTAAAACTCTGGATGCACCATGGTTCCAGGGTGCCGATGGTCTTCAGACCGTCTGTGTCACTGTGTTGGCTCAGAAAACCGCCTCTAAGGAGAGAATTCACTTCCAGGGCATTCTGAATGACCTAATCGGCTCTGATTTGGACTCCTCAGACACTAATATTTTAAGTGAGCTTGTCTATACCCGAAGAAAGTTTGCCACACCATGAAGGGAAGAGCTCAAAAACCGGGATGCAGTAGCTTATGCCACTGAACCGTGGATAACTTCCACAGTGCTCCCAAACGACCAGCAAGGTTACTTTCAACAGAAACTCTCAGTGACTCTTTATTATAATAGTTCAAGCCTTTCAATTAAAGCTGACCTGACACATACCCCCAGTGATCTCCTCAAGATCTTCTGGGAATCATTGCCAAAGGAGGACCTGTCATTCGAAGGATGGTCAATTGATTATGTGCTCCAGGTGTGTGGCAGGGAGGAATTCTTGACTGGAGACTTCCAGCTCTCTGGCTACCTGTGGGTCAGGCACTGACCTGAAAACATGCTGGAGCTTCATCTCTCAGTGGTTGCCATCTCATCCCATCCCAGTAAGTAGAGAGAACTGGCCACTGGTGGACAGTCTCACTGGTCTCTCGAGCTCCCACGAGGAGCTTTCCCTTAATGGGAAGAAAGTAGAGGACATTGTGATGATTTCACTAGGGTTAAACTCCTAGGGTTTGACATCCCAGAACTCCCAAGTAAGGTACCGCCACTTGTCTATGTGGAAGCCACCATAATCTATGGTAGAAAGACTGTCATCGGTTTGTTCAACTTCAGAAGAGTTTACGGATAAAGTGGTGTGGAACACCTGGCTGGAATTTGACATTCTGATCAGGGATATCCCTCGCGGAGCTAAATTAAGCCTCACAATTAATGCCAGTACTGTTGAAGGCACGTCAACCAAGGACACAAAGCCAAACTCCTCTAAAGTACAAGATTCCCAAAAGGGAAAAGGGCAAGTACTAAACTTCGTAAACCTTCAGCTGATTGACCACAGATTCCTTCTTAGCCAAGGTCCACACACTCTGCACATGTGGCCTTTCCCAGAATGGGACGAGGAGGCATTCACTTACGAAGCAGAAAAGCTGTCTACCGCCACTAACCCTGATGTAGCCAAAGCAATGGCAATTACCTTTATGCTGGATTGCTACAGCTTCCTTGTTGTCCTGCTTTATGGCAAGAGCTCTTCTGGTAGTGGAACATCTCCTGTTTCTGACTCTTCAACACTTGACCTCTCAGGAGAATCCAGACTTTCCTCACCATCCAGTGAGACTTCTCCAACAACACCTTTCACAAGGACAGATTGCCTCAGAAGGCTTAAAGAAGAAAGTGTTCACTATGCCTCAAATTTACCTCAGTTTCTTCGCACGGTTGACTGGATGTTGCCAACTGCGGTCCAGGATGTCCATTGGTTGTTGAGTCACTGGGGACCAGAGGATATAGAGCTGTATGTGGCCCTTGAGGTTCTGAGTGTGGATTTTGCAGACATGAAGGTCAGAAGATTGGCAGTTCAAAGTTTAGACATCCAATCCAATGATGAGGTACTTAAGTACCTGCTGCAGCTGGTTCAGGTAAAAAGTTATGCAAATGTAATTGACCTATACAGTAATGCTACTGTAGTGTCAAAGTAATGAGCCTTCTTAAAGCTCTTTCTTTTTAATTGAGAAGCAAAACCTAATAAGGCATGTCATTTTCTGTAGACCCTTAAAGTCGAACCATATCATGATAGCTGTTTGGCAAGATTCCTTCTCAAAAGAGCACTAAGGGTGAGTCATGATTGCAGCTGTGCATGCTTCATTAGAGGACAATTTTCACCTCTATAATTTTCACCAAAAATAACTCACACCATTTCACCTGTCAGAAGATAAAGGTTAACTATGTACTATTGCAATTTCCTGGAACACAGAACAAACGGATCGGACACTTCTTTTTCTGGTATTTGCGGAGTGAGGTGGCAGGATGTCCATTTTTCCGCCAGCGTATGGCGGTCATACTGGAGGCCTATCTGTTGGGCTGTGGAGAGGCAATGCTGACTGAGTTCCAGCGTCAAGTACAAGTCGTCAATTGCCTGCACGAAGTGGCTCTAACAGTGAAGGTGCTCTACCCAGACAGAACGGATCTTCCATCAACAGGTAAAGTTCAAACAACTGTGTCCTGAGTATTTTGTCTTATATGTAGTACATACATCTACATTGTCATGTACGTGTGTCAGCTCCTCAGAAGCTGCATGAGTTACTGGAGGAGTGCAATTTACACTCTGACTTCCAGGTGCCTTTTGATCCCTGTGTCAGAGCAGGAAGTATCATATAGTGAGTTGATATACTTATATATAAGCTGGTTGATATAGTATTTATATATAAACTGATTCAAACCAAATTTAACCAAAAGAATTAGTCCTTAATGAAAATAAATTCTGTAATTATTTATTCACCCTCATGTCATTCTAAACCTGTATAACACAAAATAAGACGCTTTAAAAATTTGTTTCTTGGACCTCATTGACCTTTACTGTTTCAATGAAACATGCTTCAAAATATCTGCTTTTGCGTGTGGCAGAAGAAAGTAAGTCATAGAGGTTTAGAATAACATGAGGTTCAGCAAATAATGGTAAATTTGTCATAACTCAAACTGTTATTCACACAGCTAAAAGAGTATAAAGTGATGGCCTCTAAGAAAAAGCCACTCTGGCTTGAGTTCTCTTGCGTACAGTCAGAAGCTCCAGCCTCTCCTGTCGGCATCATCTTTAAACATGGAGATGACCTCCGATAGGACATGCTCATCATCCAGGTAAATAAGCAACTATTAAAAAACAACTGACTGATTTTCACTGGTAACTAAAAACCAAATTAAGAAATTATTATTTTTTTTAAACATTTTTTAAATGTTGTTTTTCAGACTCTAATGGTCATGGACTCAATTTGGAAAGAGAAAGGTTTAGATTTGAACCTGGTGCCCTATGGATGTATTTCTGCAGGATTTAACATAGGTAATGATCAGTCTCTCTGTTGTTCTTATAACTGAATTATAATACCGCTTATTATAATATTATTATAATTGTAAGAACACTTAACATGTTCAATAAATATTGACAGACAAGCAAAAATCTATTTTAAAATAATAATAATTATGGCACAGAACTCTAGGATACATGATTCTGACTGGCTGCAGAATTGTGTGCTACAAAAATGTCTAATGACCAACAAACTGACTTAACATTCAGCTGTATGTCTGTCTTTGACACAGGAATAATTGAGATTGTGCGAAATGCGATCACTATTGCCTCTGTTCAGAGGAGTCAGGGAGGTGTGGCGGAAGCTTTCTAAAACAATGCCTTGTATGACTGGCTTGAGAGGAAGTGCCCATTCCAGGAAAAAGTAAGCAGATATACTGTACTAATACTATGTCGTGTGAGCTGACTTCTGTCATTCTATCAGATCTGTTTTCTGTAATGTCTCGAAAAGCAGGTATTTGATCATTCTCTTTCTTTTGTCTTGAAATTCGGTGCAACGGCACTTTCAAGCTATAGAGAAGTTTGAGAACTCGTGTGCCAGCTACTGTGTAGCTACATACTGTATGTGCTGGGTATAGGTGACCGCCAACACGACAACATTATGATCACTGATCAAGGTAAAGGAACAAGTTAGTTTTTGTCTTGTGCATCTGACAAGACAAAAGAAAAAAAATCACATGATGTAATTATTGAATATGCAAAACCAGTAAACTATGTAGATGAATATATTACAAATAAATGATCCAGTTCAACTTCAGTCATGATCTTGTTACATCTGGTTAATAAAATATGATTCATGCCACATATTTGATGTCTACCATCCATACAAAATGTTTGGAGTATTATGGGTAGATTTTTAGAGAGGGTTCAATAACACAGAACATGCCTTGAATAGATGTACCAGTATTTTGCTAATGTCCACTTGGAATCGAACTAATGTTAAATTCTCAATTCTTCTCAGGGAACTTGTTCCACATTGATTTTGGGCACATCTTGGGCAACACTAAGAGCTTCCTGGGGGTGAACAGAGAAAGGGTGCCCTTTGACCTCACCCCTGACTTCCTGTATGTGATGGGCAGGGTGAAAGGCCGTCCCAGCCTCTACTTCCAGAGATTTAGGGTGTCAGACTCTGTTCCGTGTTTTGTGGTTGTTTTCCTCATGTGCCTTCCTTTCCCATGTTTAATTTGTCCCAGGTGTTTCCCATGATGTTTCATTGCTCCCAGGTGTGTCTTGTCATCCCCTCCTCCTGTGTGTATAAATAGTGTTCCCTGTGTGTGCTCCAGCGTCCGGTATTGTTTGTGTCTACAGTGCTACGTGTGATTCCCCGTGAAGATGAATAAATTCCTTGGTTTTTGTACTCTTGGTCTCCTCGTTAATTGCTCCGTGTTCCCGCACCGTAGCAGATCGTGACATAGGGTGTGTTCTGTTACACTGCTTCTCTTTGAAATATATTCAGTGTTACAGGGCCTTGCAACCAGTGTTGTTATTGTTAACTAAAATTAAAAACTATTCAAATCTGTTATTGGTAATTACAATGAAGCTGAAATAAAATATAAATATTACAATTTAAACTTAAACTTAAAGGGATAGTTCACCCAAAAATGAAAATTACCCCATTTACTCACCCTCAGGCCATCCTAGGTGTATATGATTTTCCTCTTTCAGACAAATACAATTGGAGTTATAATAAAAAAAAAATGTTCTGGCTTTTTCAAACTTTATAATTTAATTTAATTTATGCATTTAGCAGACGCTTTTATCCAAAGCAACTTACAGTGCATTCAGGTTATACATTTTTTACCAGTATGTACTTGGTAAATGTATTATATTACTTTATAATAGCAGTGAATGAGGGTCGTGATTTTGAAGCCCAAAAAGTGCATCCATCCATCATAAAAGTGCTCCACATAGCTCTGGGGGTGAGTAAAGGCCTTCTGAAGCGAAGCAATGCGTTTGTGTAAGAAAAATATCCATATTTAAAACTTTATAAACTGTAATCTCTAACTTCCGCTAACTGTTGTACACACATTCACAAGAAAGTGGCCTAGTGGATGCGTAGTGTAAGCTTCGATGAAAAAGACTCTTCTTGGCTTAAATTAAAATCCTCGTTTTGTAAAGCCTCTTTCCCATGAACATGCATATTACAGTTAACGGAAGCCAGAGATTACTGTTTATAAAGTTTCAAATATGGATATTTTTCCTACACAAATGCAGCAATTCACTTCAAAAGGCCTTTATTAACCCCTGTGAGCTGTGTGGAGTACTTTTTTTATGATGGATGCACTTTTTTGGGCTTCAAAATTCAGGACATTTTTTAAAATAACTGAGTCATATAAACCTATGGCTCGAGGGTGAGTAAATCATGGGGTAATTTTCATTTTTGGTTGAACTATCCCTTTAAAAATTAGAAGGGTTGACTCTGCAACTAACTGAAATAAGTTGAAGTAATAAAATGACTAAAAACTGAAATCAAATAAACTTTATAGAAACATTTTTTAAAAATCAAATAAAAATTACACATAAAAAACACATGAAATTACTAAATAAAAGCTACTTCAATATATATATATATATATATATATATATATATATATATAAAAACTAAATTAGTTAATAAATAACACTAAAACAATACATGCCACTGACACAAAACTTGAGAAGCATTTGTTTCTCCTGCCAGCCCATTTTATTACGCATTTAGAAAGCTTACTCTGATCTGGATTTGTGATACAGTAACTAATAAAAAAATAAAACAAATATGTTTAATCATGCAGACACACGATTTGAACAAGTCAACAGAATGCTACAGCA
>NW_015555711.1:542230-574403 GCF_001515605.1 Sinocyclocheilus anshuiensis
ATATAAACCTATGGCTCGAGGGTGAGTAAATCATGGGGTAATTTTCATTTTTGGTTGAACTATCCCTTTAAAAATTAGAAGGGTTGACTCTGCAACTAACTGAAATAAGTTGAAGTAATAAAATGACTAAAAACTGAAATCAAATAAACTTTATAGAAACATTTTTTAAAAATCAAATAAAAATTACACATAAAAAACACATGAAATTACTAAATAAAAGCTACTTCAATATATATATATATATATATATATATATATATATATATAAAAACTAAATTAGTTAATAAATAACACTAAAACAATACATGCCACTGACACAAAACTTGAGAAGCATTTGTTTCTCCTGCCAGCCCATTTTATTACGCATTTAGAAAGCTTACTCTGATCTGGATTTGTGATACAGTAACTAATAAAAAAATAAAACAAATATGTTTAATCATGCAGACACACGATTTGAACAAGTCAACAGAATGCTACAGCCATACTCTGAGCTCAAGTATCTGTTCTTTCTTTAGGACACCTGTATCATTGCCTCTCTGTCCCTCCGGGCTCAGTCTCTCCTTCTAGTCACGCTCTTCTCTCACGGGAATCCCTGAGCTCAGCATGTCACAGGACATGCGCTACCTGCGAACTGCACTGCAGCAGGATCAAGGGGAGGAAGAGGCTCGGAACCACTTCCTGCAGCAGATTGCCCTCTGTGAGCAGAAAGGTTGGACCGTCCAGGCCAACTGGTGGTTTCACATGATGGCGGGCATTAAATAGAAAACATAAGGAAACTATGTACCTTTCTGACAATCAGCAAAGGGAATTTCTCTACATGCTACAAAAAGATTGAGAACCACTGACTTAAAGGGACAGTTAACCCAAAATTGAAGATCTGTCATTATTTACTCTAATATCATTCCAAACTTGATTTTCTGATTTCCTTTGCTAAGCTGAATACAAAAGGAGATGTTTGTCAGGATGTTCATGCTGCTCTATACCATGAACGTGACCAGGGGCTGACAAATTCCTAAAAGGACAAAAAGCACCATAAAAGTACCATTTCCATTGTGGTCTAGTGGTCCATTTCAAGTATTCTGAACTTTATGTAAATAAACAAAACTTCTCTGTAAATCTCATTTATGCACTTTAAATATGCAAATTCACATTTGGCACATTGTTGTAGTATGAACAGAAAGAAATGTAAACAGAATGAGGGTGAATTTTTGCTGAACTATCCCTTTAAATGTTACATTTTATCATGCAAATTACATGGAGAAAAAATTTGTATTCAATATAAACAATAAATGTGTGTTTACTACTTCACGTTTCTTATTTTTTCCATTAAATAATCATCGAAGAACCTGAGTCACAATTCACAGATGAATTAAGACCATCTTAACTATTAGAAAGACCATCAGTGTGCCATGATGGTACTGTAAGTAATAAGGATGACACACCAGGAAATGAGATCTTGCATGTAAACAGTGTAATCACATGCTCTCATGTGAGTACCATCCTGCTATTTACAGTGGTTGCCTTTAGAGGGCACCCTGGCCCATATTCACCTCACATGCACTGGGCCATGAGACAACAGACCTAAAAACACGTTGCTTGTTAACAATAGACTCTGAGATAAAGCAGTTTTAATTTTGGTTAACAGTACTAAGAATAGGACATAAAAACGTGAAATTCCCTGCGCAAAGGCCGTGTTGTAGAGTTGTCGTAGTTGTTGGTGAGGGTAGGGAAAGAAGGGAGGGGTGGTTTCCAGACAGACAAGCCTCCATGCTTCTCTTAGCTTCTCGTCTCGCATCCACTGCATTCTCACATCATGCTGTTCTTCCTTCAGTCTTTTCCTTTGTTGAGGTATTTTCCGGTATTTTTACATTTCTCATTTAATCAAGTTTTGTCTTTAAAACAGCTCAGCATTCATTTATTTCACTCTTCCTCGATTCCTCGTTCTTACGCACTCACACAAACACACACGCCAAGACGGCATCACTGTGTTTCTGACAAGGATGAGCACATGGTCGTCCCACACACTGGCTGAGTGTCTTTCTTGGGACTGTCCGTTCTTTACTATAAGAGCTCTACAAGCTCTCATAGCACTTTATCTAAAGGTAAGATTTTTTTAGAATAGATTGAACGTTGTTATCATTTATACATTTTTTCATTTTTGGTCTTCAAATACATTGACTTTCAGCTGCTGATTCAACGTCTTCCTTCAGACACAGTTGAGTGTAACAGACAAAAAAGGTATTTATTCTATCATGTTATAAGAAACTATTTATTTACTATGTATATTTATCATACATAATTAAAATAATAATATACAAAAAAAAATTAGAATATAAATGTTACAGAAAATATGCTTCTCGTGAACTGAGACTAATTTTTATGCTATAAATATTGTGACACAAATATTTGTGCTTTATACTTGATACCCTATAGGTCTTTTGGTTCAATTACAGTGAACCATGTTCAGAACTATAGCATTGCTTTACACTAAACGATCTGCGTTACACCCGGCTTTTAAATCCACATGGATTTGTGGTCATATCCCATCGCCATGTGCTCTCCTTGAGGTCACTCCCTCAAAGAAAAAATAAAATAAAAAGCCATATCTGATTCAACTTGCTTTCTATAATCGAGAAGCTCCAGTAATTACTTATAAGGGTGTGTCAGTGGGCAAGTCAGTTCATATCTGTTTGAGTCCAGGTTACTGAGTGCATGTGGAGGACAGAGTCAAGCAGCAATGGTTTCCAGTGCAGAAAAGAGCACTGACCTAGTTCACGCCAGACAGAACAGCCAGACATGCCCCCAATTTCCCCACATTATTAAAAAAAGTGAGAATGAGGATTTTTCTAATTACTGTCAAATCAATGCAAAGTCATAACACAACAAATGACTGTAAAAAAAAAAAACATTTTGTAATGCATTGTGAGTTAATAGTGTATATATAGTTTCATTAGTATGTTCTGTAACACTACTGAAAGATTCTGCCCAAAGAAAATGCTAATCATCAAGGTGACTTCAAAAAATGACTTTAAAGGGGTCATTGGATGCTACATGAACTTTTACAAGTTGTTTGAACTGACATGTGTGTTGGCAGTGTGTGTACGCAACCACCCTATAATGATAAAAATCCACCCAGTGTTTTTTTTTTAATCTACTAAAATTTTTACCCCTTTCTGGTTTGATTGACAGTAGCATTTCAGCACGGACTGGACTGGCGTCTTACCTTAGACCCGCCCTGAGTGAGCATTGTTTCACCACCGGAGCAGATGTAGACAAGAATGACTCCTAAGCGATTGAGGTGTTCTGTTGTTGGATGTAATAATGAACATAGCAGTCGTCATTTACTCCCGACATCTGAGCCGCTGAAAAGTAAACAGTCCCTCAGAGAGCAGCTCGGAATAGAGGAGCGGGGTGAGCAGAGCTCATTAACATTTAAAGGAAAATGCTACAAAACGGCTTGCTCTGAAAAAAACTTTTTTTGACATGGTAAAAAAAGTGTTTTTTACACTACCATTGAGAAATTGTAACCAAACTATGCTACAGACTTTTCATTAAGACCCTAAAGAATCATATCAACTTGTGGAAAATGGGCATCCGATGACCCCTTTAAAAGGGACATGCAGAAATTACAGTATATGTTGTGTGATTTTATGGGTGCCCTAAGTACATATACTAAAACAAGGTAAGAAAAAAACCCTACTGACTATGCACATATGGTTATCTGGAGCACAGTACTTGCATTACAAACTATACTGTATTAGCATTAAAATAATAATAATAAAATGCTGCAACATCTAGACTCAACTAAGGTAGTAGATAGACTTAACTTATAACATATACCTGTGCCTTCACACAACCATGTGCTGTCACTAATACTCACAATAGTTTGTTTTCCTCAATTGTACATTTCTTTGGATAAAAGTGTCTGCTAAATGAATACATTTCTGCTCATAATAGCACTGTACCTTTGGAAATGTATTAATAAGTAATAAATAAATAAGTCCTAAAGACATGTCAGCTGATTCCTGGGACAAATGTTAAAGACTGGAGTCAAATTCCATTCCATTTTGTGTGTTTTTAATGACTCCAAACTTTTTTGTGTACATACCACAGGTGTGTCTTTAATAATATCTGTCTTTCATGTTAAGTACAGGTGTGGCTAACTACATTTATCTAAAACTGACAGAAACACAACTCATTGGCCTCAAGGGCTAATCTTAAACGATCACGAAACCCTAAGACACATTCTTTTTGTTAAAAGACGTGCACACATTGCATATTATGGAAATATTATTAAAAAACACTGAAATCAAACACAAATTTGAAATATTAAGGGCAAAGACTTTAAAGTAAATAGTTGAAGCTACATCACAAACTATTTCAAATCTAATATGGCCGTTAATAACTTCAAACATCACCATTGAAACCAGCACCACATTTGATTTCAGATCTGCTCTTACGCTGGAACAGATCACAGTGAATAGTGACTTAAATTTTGTCTTCTCAAAGCTCTTTTAACGCTTATACTGTATATAGTGCACAAGTTGTATGCACTCTTAAATAAAGGTTATTTATTGACATCAACGGTTTCATGAAGAACCTTTAAAATACGCTTTTCAAATCCACAAAATATTTTTTATAGTGAAAAAAGTTTATTTCACTAAGAAAATGGTTCTTTTAAGAACTGTTTACTGAATAGCTCTTCTAATGCACTGCTGTGGTCTATAAGGCACTTTTGGAACCTTTATATTTAAATATGTGGACTCATTTCAAGGTACCTTTCTAGTTTTATTTTGACAATCAATGGACACTAGAAAGTGCCATTTATCACAAAGATTTATGTGAAAATAATTCAAAAACTCTTTTTTCTGTTCTACTTAAAAAAATAACAGCATACATGTTTGGAACAACATGAGGGTGAGTAAATGATGATAGAATTTTCAATTTCTGGTGAATTGTCCCTTTAAGTGTCTATCTATTCATTTAAACTTGAATGACTGAAGGATGTTATTCAAATTTTATGTATAAAAATGATGTGAAATAAATCAAAGTGTATGATTTTAAAAGCAATTAAAGCATGTTTCGAAAATGTGTGTGTGTTTGTGCTGGTTATTTCCCACGTCTCAGATCCGCTGCCATGCTGATTCTGGGAGGTCCCCTCTTTTCAGCACTGATGGTCCATGGCTAAGCTGCTATGACACACTGCAGCGTCCTTCAGAGGGGCCCTCCAACTACCACAGAGACACAGCAACCACCAAAAACAATGTGTATGTATGTGCTATGTATGGAAAGGTCTTTAGGAAGCAGTCTATAAATCAGTACGAGTAAATGAGACTAGAAGAAGACTCTTATGCTCATTAGCAGACATGTGTTTGTGACTGACATTGGCATTCAGTTAGCTTGATCTTTTAAATGCATTCATGCTATTTATTTAAAAGCTTATTTAGTGATCCCACACAAAATCAGCCTTCCGCTATGCTTCTACCTGTTGTAGCGTGACTGATTTCCTCTGGTGTTCAGAGTGGACTGGGGTTTTCTAGCACCATTTGAAATCGGTCGTGCTGAAAGGTATGGCATCCCCTTCATGTGAGCAGAATGTGGACCACTTTGTAGATGATGAAGAGACAGGAAATGGTTGGGGTTAAGTTAAAATTTGTTAACCTATTAACCACTCAAGCAAGGTCAGAAATTAACCAGGTCTCAGGGCAGAAAAGAGACAAAATTACACAGATGATTATAATGCAGGGCAAATAATGCTCCCATATCCATCTCCCTTTTTATCTGTTGTCCAACATACATATATTGGGTTTAGTGTCTTGACCTGTAGGAGTTCATAGTCTCACAGGTGAGTGTTATTGAATGTGTTGCTAGTATGTATTTAGAATGTATGTGTTGTAATATGTATGTATGTAAAGTAGTATAAGTAGTTTGTGATGAAAAGACTAGCTTTTTATTGTAAATTTATTCCAGCAAGGAATTTATTGTGTTAAGATTTATTGTGCATTATATACAGTTACTTTTAAAATCAATGTTGATTTTGAAGTACTTAAAAAATTGAAATGGAAAACATTCAGTGTGTCTTCAGTTCAATTCAAACACACACACACACACACACACACACACACACACACATATATTATATATATCAAAGCTGTCAATCGATAATTTTTTTAAATCTAATTTATTACATGATGTTTTTGATTAATGAATCAAATTAATCGCAAAGTCAATTTGATTGTGAAAATACCCACAAAAGATAATTTAAAGCTATTTTTGTGTTAAATGAGAAAGTATCAATTAGACATTACAAATTGTAGCTTTAGAAAGAAATATTTTATTTGATTCAACATAAAATTTATTACACATAAACATTTAGGCTACAACGGCCTAACGTAAAAGAAGATAATTTGAGAAACATCTCAGTATTTTTTGTTCATACAATGAAAGTCATTGGTAATCAAAACAGCTTTGTTACCAACACTCTTCAAAATCTTCTTTTATGTTCCACAAAAGAAAGGTTTGAAACAACATGAGTAAATAATGACAGAATTGAATTTTTTTTGATAATTTTTTCACACTATCCGTTCAGAACGTGGATTCATTCTGACACTAAACACCGCTGTGTTGCTCGGAGACGTGCAACAGTTCTGCAGCTATGGCTTTAAAGGTATGTTCTCTGCAAAATTGTGCAAAACATAATATTGTGGTTAAAATATAATGCAATATCAACTTCTTATTTACTTAACTATTGTATAAAATCACATTTGCACTCGTGGTATTCGGGTCAAATCGGCACTCGTGTGAAAGCCTAGCTCTTGCTGCTCGTGTGAAATCGCTTATCTTTTGATATAAACATGGGACAAAAACACATTCAGGGGCATTTTTGCATCAGTATCTTGAATTTTATGGCATAACTGCATTTATGGAGTTGTTGCCCTGCATCATATTTGTCAACAGTCAACTGTATGAAATGTAAGATGGCGTACAGGTCTGGGGGCGGGGCCAGTGCGTTAACTGCGGTAAAATATTTTAATCGCATTATTTTTTCATAACTAATTAAGTTAACGCGTTAAACTGACAGCCCTAATATATTCCATTCAATCAATATTCTGCTTATTTTAAAGGGGTGGTTCACCCAAAAATGAAAATTCTGTCATCATTTACTCACCCTTCACTTGTTCCAAACCTGTATGAGTTTCTCTCTTCTGTTGAGCAGAAAATAAGATATTTTGAAGAATGTTGGTAACCAAACAGTTGATGGACAGTGAGTAAATGATGGCAGAATTTTAATTTTTTGGATGAACTACCCCTTTAAGATTGTGTTCATTTCCATTCTGATTTCAGCCTTATTTTTGGTATTTCCATTCTAAGGTTTTAGTTTTTCTATTACAATGTTTCATTAAATGATAACAGACAGGCAACTGAAATCTATATGTGGTCACAACTAGCATACATAGAAGATTTTACAGTTATCAACATGTTATTTTTAACATGTGTACCAAAGTCATTAGCAGTTCATTTCTATAGACTGCCAATTATAGTAGGACAGAATTCACTTTGTCCCATCAGTGTCCCTCTTTTTTCACTCATCAGCTTTAGGATTAACAGGACATGTTTGGACCCGCAGCTCTAGAGTCAATCATTAAACATACATGCATACATCACTTCTGAGCCAACACATACTATCCCACTATCACTGGACAGCAGAGGCAACTGTTAGAGGGGATGGGACTGTATTTGCCCTCATTCCTAAGATGAATCAGGTGCTTTCTGTCACCTGGGTTACAGAATCTCCATGGATGTCAAAGCCAACCTGCTGTCTGAACTGAGTGGCACGGCCCTTCTGATCTGGAGTCAGTCAGCTGGATGTCACTCCCAGTCTTTCTAAGAGTACAGGGAGAAATTCACAGATGAATACAGGTAAGAATATATGCCTATGTTTGCTGTATTTGCACTTTTCTTGTTAAAAGTGTGGGTGATGTCATGAGTTCTTCTGCATCTGGATTTTTTGGCTTTTCTTACATTTTTACAAAAGAGGGCAGGTGGATGTACTGAGTATTTGTTTTCTTTTGTCTGGAGTAAAAACCTCTCTGTGCTCACAGTTGTACTGTCGAAACTCCTTTAGAATGACAAAACACAACATGATGTTGGAAAATAAACAGATCGAGGATGACTGCCACCTAAAATGCAAGCAATACCTCATCAGGTGTGTGTTTTTCGCTAATGGTGGGCCTTCATTTGATTTAGAAATTGAAGGTACACAGTTTCAGATGATTTAATTGATAGTTTAATTGTTTGATCAGCTGGCAATCTGTCTTTCAGTTTGTTCGGGGAATCAACCGCAGAGTATTTCCTCAGCCCTTCCTCTTGATCAAAGGAAATACCCTCTTGGTTTTCACAGCTAAAAGACGACATGAAAGGTATTTTTTTTTATTTGTACAGGTGGATGACTGTGTATGAAATTAATTTTTGGGGTATATTTACTGGTTTAGAGCAAAAACATATTTATTTTGCCAAAGGTCAGTAAGATTTTTAAAAATGTTTTTGAAAGAAGTCTCTTGTCATCATCAAGGCTATGTTTATTTGTCATAATAAAATATGTCTAGATGTTGCATATACAGTAAAAAGAGTAATATTGTGAAATATTATTACAATTTAACATCTGTTTTCTATTTTTATACATTTTAATATGGAATTTTAAAGCTGAATTTTCAGCAGCCATTACTCCAGTCTTCAGTGTCACATGATTCTTCAGAAATGTATTTACTGTCAGTTTTGTCCAATTTTACACATTTACACAGAATAAAAGTATTAATTTCTTGCAAAAAAAAAAAAAACTTACTGACTCCAAACTTTTGAAGTGTACATAGAAACATGCCTCATGTATGTGGAAATAAACAAAGTTTTTGGATTTGTAAAACTGAAAACAATGGAATCAGAGAAAAGTTGTGTGAAATGAATAAGAATTATTTCAGATATTTAAGTGTCTGTTTAGATCACACAAGTGCTGTTTCCTTATGGGATGCTATGAGACAACGCTCTACACAGATACTGCAAGAATCAAACACAGAGCCCTCAATGGTGATAACTAATGAGGTCCACTTACACCCAACTCATTCAACTCTGAAATCCCAAATTTATTTTTTACAACAAGACAATCAGCAATGTAACACTTTGCTCTTCTTCAACAGATTGTGAGAAGGGTGACAGACTGGAAGACACTCAAGAAACAGGATCATCTGATGCACCTATCAGAAGTGAAATACATGTTCCGCTGTGCTCAGCGTAACCAGGCCATCTCTGCCCTCATTCTAAAACATAACCCTCTTTTTGACTATGGGATACATAATGGACTGAACTGATCTTGTCCATATAGCAGATTGCAGAATCAACCAAAATGAGCACATGGCGAGGTGAAACAGCAACAGAAGGGGACTGTGGAAATCAGGTGTCTCAGATCAGCAAGACATTTAGGACATAGACAAACTGTAACTAAATTACAACTTTTTTCCAGCACTTGTATTGTGCTGTTGCCTCATTTAAGACTTGCACAAGGCTTGAGAAATTAGTCAGTTAAAGTGGTGCACTGTGATAGGCATCTGTACTTGATGTTCAGTACCATCGGGGGGCAGCAGATTGTAAATTTGGCCTGTAGTCTCACTACTGAAATCATTCTTATTTACTAGCCCAGTAGTTTTTTTTTCTAAATTTTTCCCCTTTTTTTTTGTTTTTTTTGCTCAAGTACCCACATTGTACTTACCCAACACAATATAAAAACAATATTAGAAACTGTATAAATTGCCATCTGGTTCATATTTTCTTTTGTGTATTTAGCATTGTTTTTTGTCGTTGTGAATCTATCACACACAACCCACCAGTAAATTATTATAATAGCTATAAGGGCTGAATACACCATTTTAACACTTTTTTTTTCTTGCATGCAATTATATATGCTGTGTTTCACTCATCTATATCTCAGCAATTCAAATATATCATCAGGTGTTCAGCCTATGTGAAAAAGCCCTACATTTGTAGTGCTTGAAACCTAAGTATCACTATCATCAGCTTTTGTAATAAGAAAATGTAACACCCAAAAGTCACATATACTCCTACATTTCTCTCTTCAGATGCACTTTTGAAATATCTATATGCAGTTTCTGTGCGAATGTTTGAACACAAATGATTATTGGTGGAATGGGCTGTGAGGCAAGGGGCACCAGGTAAAATCTTGCCTAGGGCAAATTGGCCAGGGCCGGTGTTCTGACGATTTGTGTTACCGATCAGATTTTGCTTCCAGCATGATATTATTAACATGTACACCTACCCCAACCCTAAACCTACCCTTACAGTAGGATAAATAGTGTTGGTAGCGTAATCTGATAGGTAGCATTATTTGTCAGAACACCTGGCCCTGCTGGCGGTCAGGAGGAATGAAACAGAACTTAGCAATGACTGCAAAACAAAACGCAGACAAGACTTTGCCTACTTATTTCAAAACTCACACGCCACTCTCAAATTACAAACGGGCGTATACGTTCTCAAATCTAGTCATTTTGGTGACTATTTAAAACACAAGCCATGACGTCGCCATACAAACTCGCTTACCTGTTTATAACACAGAGCGAGGAAAAACCGCGTGGACTCCTCCTTCACAAGTGAACTGTGCATAAACAGGTGAACGCCGCGCAGCTCGCGAGAGGAGCGCTGCTGCTTATGAGAGTCAGCTCACAGGTAAGAGTTAAATCTCGGCTGTCTAACTTTGCACTTTGATTCATTTACATGCACTTTTACCGGTTGTGATCTTATTTTAAAAAGATTAACGGTTACAAGCCCTTAGTAGGCTAAGTAGCGACTTTGGAAACTGGGCAGCCCTTACGTTACATGAACTTCTTATTTCAAGTGCAATGCTGCACATTTTCTGTTGTTCCTTTGGTTTTACTAATACATTCATGTCGTGTGAGAGATGGAACTTTTTTATGTAGCGTTTTAGTGTTTACCATTCCGACTGATTTATGAAAGACACTGAGGTTCGTAGCATTTTTCATCTTTCTATGTCTGAAGTGCACAAACTCGTTATGAAAACGCTTTCCCTTGGATTGAAAAAAGCAAGCTCATATACAGTAGAATAGATAAAGAGTGGCAAATCATTTGTCATGTGGCACTGTGGATGGAGAACTGTCATCAGGATCAGAAAATGAGCAGACCTTCATGTTCTCTTGACATTTTCAAAAACACATTGCAGAAAGATGAAAAAAAAAGACTTTCAAATTTTAAGTTGACAGGATTGAACTACTACATGAATATCATAAAACATCTAATCATGTATATCTGTGACCCCACACATAAGTATTGCAGTTGCATGCATGTAAGCAGTGAATTTTGTTTTCTTATTGGTTGTCATAAGATTGTAAAAAAAAAAAAAAAGTGAAGTATGTAATTGATTATATTAAATTGGCCTTGGAGTCTCAAACACTGAACAGAACGTTAGGGTTAAACTGTGAACTGAATTCTGTCCTTGCACTATTGGGAAAATGTGTATTCTTCAGCTTATCACATTCGGAGATCTTCTATGTTCCCATACATGTCCTCCATACTTTATTCTGAATGTAAGAACAGTTCAATGGAGATAAGATAGCTGTCATCATTTACTCATCCTCATGTCATTTCCAGACCTGTTTTGTTTCTTCTGTGGAACATAAAAGAAGATGTTTTGAGAAATATCTGTGTTTTTTGTCATTATATTGGAAGTCAGTGGACAGCAAATATCAAAATATCATCTTTTGTATTCTGCAAGTTTGTAAATTATGACAGAAGTTTAATTTTTATTGAACTACCCTTTTTAACTTTCCTGGTGTTCTATTCAGTCTTTTTACAGAATGTGCTTGTCACTGTGACAGCTGTCATTTGCTTGTGAAGTCTGCAGTATAATTGGAGTTAATGAGTGTGATGTCACATTATATCAAGAATGTGATTCTTTTGTTATCATTCTTAATGTTTAGAAACTACTGAGACTGACAGTTGTTTTGCCCAGTCACATCAGCATGGCATTGACCCTGAAGTGGTTTGGTCTGTAACAATAAAGACTGATTGTTTACACTCTCCTACATTCCCAGCAATCTGAATGTTTTTCCTCTGTTGCAGCACACTGTAGAAATGTTTCACATTTCTTTTGTCAGAGTCATCAAATGTGCATGCATGCTCTAAAGGTGATTACAGAATTTTTGGACTGACAAATAGGGTGTGTAAGCTGACAGTCACACACAGGGCAACTTGAGGCACAGCTAGAGTCATAAAGCATGGGAAATGATCTGTTTTTCTGAGTATAGCTTTAATCGTCTCTCTTTTGACCTTTAGCCTCATTGCTGTGGGTGACAGTGAAGTTTAAAGAGTTCCACGAGTCTTAAACCTCTAAGAGGGCTTCAGGTTCTTCAGCACTTGTTAGCTAATAGATCTTGGATACATCAGTTGAGTAACCACCACTGAGATGAATGTGAACGTTAATGGATAGCTTTCTCATAGCAATCCCACCTGCAAATCTTCCCTCCCAAACACAGATACTCTTGAGATTAGTTTAAACCCGTGTTTTGGAAATGCTAGATTACGTCTGAAGCCTCTGCAATAATTTCTCACAGCTGTAGGAAAAGCTGTCAAAATATATTCTACGTATCTGTGTCTCATGATAGCGCCGCTGGCCATTCATTCTCTCTGGAGCCTTATTTAAGATGTCAGTCCTGTGATTGTTGGGATTTTCGGGTTTTTGAAGCAGCACATGAGCAGTTTCATCAGTCAGATGATGTATTCTTCACTGTCAGACATGATTAAATGATGATGGAATTTGAAGTTCTGCATGCATATAAAACATAAGAATTGGAAAATATATGCAGAACCTAAGAATAGTACTATAGTCAGAAAAATTCATTTCTGATCGCTTGTAAATCAAGGAGATCTTTATAACAGCAGTCTAGTTCCATAGAATGCATATAAATATCACTTATCACTCTATATCTTACAATAATATGCATTAGTAAGATGATATTTAAAATGCTTTTAAATAGTTTTGGGTCAAAAATATAGTTTAATGCCATACAATGATGATTGAGAGATGTATAAATAAATGATCCTTAAAAGCCTGATGAATCATATTTGATACTCACATTCATGATTTTTCTAAAAAATGTCCCAACAGTCCAGCTAACAGTCCAGTATAGTTCACCTTGAAATATTACTTTCAGTATGATGTAAAAGTTATTCTTACATTTATATTCAAACATTTCGCAGCAGATTGTGTATAGCAAAGTTCTGATCATGTTTATAATTGAGAGGCCATAGACATTTGCATATTCAATAGGATACAGTAGGCTTTATAGGGTTAACTGCTATTACAAATAATTCAGTATTAACAAATTACAATTTATTTGTTTAAATGTTTACTTAATTGAACAATTTTAGAAATGTTAATATTGAGAATGGTGGGATTTCACTTGTATTGGTATCAACTACCCTAGTTTAAATCAGTGTGGAGACTGGAGAGGAATTCTGAGAGGAATGCAGGGAATTGTACAGTTCCGGAACATCACTCGTCACTCTACTGGACATTCTTGAATGACCCTCTCAGGAAGACCTGGTCTTCTTCTCAATCTTTCATTCTGTGGAAGTTCAAAGGTGATCATCAAGTGCAACATGAGGAATTCTTTTTAACATGTAATTGGTTCTTTGATCATGCACTACTGTGTCTCCTCAGAACCCTGAGGCCTCAGGATTCTCCTCATCCTGCACGCACCAAATGAAAGGAACGTACTGCTATAGTGTTACATGAAGGCACAGCTTTGTATACATTAGGGATATTAGTTTTCTGGAATTTCCATTATCCATTGTCATTTAATGATCTATTAATGATCTATAATTATTTATTAACTGTTAACATGAACATAAAAAACACGTACATACAGTACTTAAAGGGATAGTTCACCCAAAAATTGAAAGGTCATGAAAAGCTGCTTCTTCTTTGGCACGTCTTAGATATTTTGCACAGTTGTCCAGTGATTCCCTCTTACACTCAGCCAACACTGATCTGCAACCTTTCAGGTCATACACCAGGAAAAGTTGTAACTAAACTTTCAAAGATCAGCATGCTTTTTCGCTGTAAGAGAAAGAGCATCTTTTGCATTGTGTTTATATGAAAAAATTTCATGCTTTTCAAACAACTCTCAGTTTTCCTGACCGTCTGTACAATCACCAAATGGAACATTTTATGGGCCTAAATGACTCATTGAAATATTATATTTGGTGATCATTCAATTTATTAGCATAATAGCATTCAATGACATTCGGGCATAATCAACCAAATTATTACCGAATTAATTGATTGACTCCTTATACCTTAAATGTGTTTTTATTTGTGTTTAATGGAAAAGGGAAGTGTTAGGATGTGCAGTAGCTCTGTGACTGAATCTGAAAGTAAGCACAGGTTTTAAGTTTACTCTTGGCTACGGTTTGGTCTTGCCGGAGGGATGGAGCTCATGTGAGAGCACTTAGGTTGGTTAGAGATTAACGTTGGTGATAGATGGTCTTTAAACCAAGAACAGAAAACAAAGCCTGCTGTTCTGAATTAAAATTCAATATCCTTCTTACACCAAGTGATTATATAAATGTAGATGCATGTATGGTTTCACACAGCTAGACGTGGCAAACGTAAATGCCACAAAAAAGCAGTCAAATCAGATAGATCTATGATTTCTTGTTGATTCTAGAGTCTCTTGCAGACTATTTTTACTCATGTGAAAAGTATGTTCATGTTGGCTGATGGAGCTCTTGAAGTTGAGCTGGATCTCATGAGGTTTATGTTACATTGTGAATCAGTTCTGTTTCAGTGCTTTCTCAATAATTGATTAAGTTCTGTTGTCACTCCACCTCAGTTTTGTGTGGTTGGCTTATTTGATGTCTCTATTTCCGGGATATATGTCTCTGAAACCCACCAGTAACTCGTAGACTGAGATATCAGAAGTATGTTGTACCTGCCTTGTTCGGAGCAGATGTCTCACATTTGCTGAGGGTTTTTGTCTGACAGAAGAGCCCTCAGCAGCATATATTTATACATGTCATTTTCTGATAAGGACTGAGAAGAAGAGACAAATACTTCAGTTCATTCAGGTAATGCTGGCTTTGAATTATTTACTTCACTACAAAGTGAGTGAGTGAATGAATGAAAACATTTTCCTTATGTTTAAATAAGTTACCAGCAATGACCATCATAACAAAGCTATGTAACAAAGCTAAGAGCTAACTCTCTTTAGTCTATCTAGTAGATGGTTTATCACATTTCACACCCATATGCGCTTGTTCATGAGTCACTCATCCTTATTGTGAGTATAAATTAGTAGTCTTTGTCTTCATGTGGTCAGGTTGGTCTTTGCAATGGCTGATGTTTGCAGATAAAGTCACTAAGCTGCTGTCTTAACAGCTGTGTGTGCTGTACATGAGTAAGTTTCTGTCTCCGATATCTTGGCAGCCTATATTGAACACTGAAGACCAACATCAGTTTAGTCTCTTTATTTAGAGGTTAAGGACTGGAGTGTTTTAATATGTTATACATTAATATTGATCTCTGTAATATTTAATCTGTTTTAGTTCTAATGTAAACGTACCGAACTCTGTTTAAACTCTGATTTAAATATATTAACAAGATAACGCTGATTGACAGGCAAAGTTTTGACAAAATTGATAGTCTTGGAAGCATCAAACAAATCAGTTTTGCAAGGCATGCCATTGCTTTACAACAAAAGTATGTTACAGAACTTTTTAAAAAAATTGTATGGTTGGGCACAAGAAGAAAAAGTGATGATATTTATTTATTTATCAATAAAATATTTATATATTTCACCCACCAGAAGTGGAAAAAATTGCTAGTGGGTCAAATAGGCCAGCAAATTTATTTATTTATTTTAAATAAAGTTTTATTGATTGATAATTTTTTTATGTTGTTTATTTTATTATATTTATTGGTCCAAAATGGCCAACAGAACAATTTTTATTTTGTTGAGTCCTGAATGTGTACTTCAGTCTTAAGAATATTCAGTAAATATTAAATAACTAATGCTATTTGTAATAGCATAAAAATGCTTATGGTGTTCAGGAATGTCCATCATGATTGCATCAAAATATGAACTAAATTTTAAGAAATACATAACTCCTCTAGGTAAATATAGTGTTTTTATGTTTCCTTGCACCAAAATCTTCAGTTCAGCTCAGCATCTCTTGCAAGTTTTTCCTTCTGTTCAGAGTTGTATTGGAAGGGAAGAAGGTGTGTGTGGTCAGAGAAAGCCAAAGCATCACTGCCCTCCCCTCTGTACCCCTTAACCAGCTCAACGCCCCCCTAAAGAATGGTTCAGTGCATTCCGTCAGCCTGGAGACCGGCTCCCCCTTTCACACAGTGGCTTTCAGAGTGACAGCTGCATTTGAATAAGAATCGCTCTCCATTCACCCCATTGCTGCGCTGAAGGCGGGGGAACCGTTTTCCATCCACTCTGATTGGCTTAAGCAGGTCCTTCTGTTTTTGTCCGGAAAGGCCAGTTGTGCCTGTAAAGTTTTTTTTTTTTGTGCTTAACTTTACACACTCACACCTTTTTTACACACACCAGAATATCACACACACAACCAGCCTCAGCCTTTTTGTCCCTCCAAGGGAGCCTTTCTGAGAAATCCCTGTCCAGAGGATATTTATCAGCTTGCGTGAGTACTATATGTCTCTTGTATTTTACATATAAGGATTTAAATAAAGAATCAGAGACTCTGCCGTGTTTTGCTTGGAATGTACAGATGCAGGTGATGTGCAGGTCATGCTGGTATTATCTGTTGCCTTGCCAGCCAGTTTTGGGTCTGTAAATCCTGTCTTCATCCTGTTATTCCCTTTATCTGTGCCTTTTGTCCTTCCTCTTTGATTTGACAGTGTCATGTTGTGCTCTTTATCTGGGAGGCATCATACCTTAGTGTGCTATGATGGTCTAGATTTTATTTTAAGGACTGTGTGTCTCATATGACAGTAAATTCTTTCATTTCTGAATATGTAAGGAGTTTAAATGTTTCACATTGTTTCATAATCAAAATTATGTACCTTTTTTTACTAAATAAAAAAAAAAGGTAAATTACTTGTGCTCTTGTTATATCAGGCTTTAAGTTGTTTTTGTGGCTCTGTGCTTTGGATGTATTTGCTGATATCAGTGAAACAATTTGTTCACTATAGTAGTTGAGTGAGTGTGAGAGGATTTTGTGGCAGCGAAATATGGAGTGGAAGCTGTGTGGGAAATGGAGGCTGTTGTATTGTGTTTGGTGGAGCTGACCTGTCACGCCTCTCACCCGCACACTGAAGAGCCTGCAGCCAGGGGCCCGGGGCTCCTCTTTTCAGATCACACTCATGCTCCCACCAGACAAAAGCTGGCTTCACTCTCGCCTTAAATGTTCAATATTCATTTGGTGAAATGCCTAGTTAAATGGCATTGCATGTTATATACTGTAGTGCACTAATATATATTTTGTAAAGTAATGTATGATAAGTAATTTGTGAAAGTAACGTGCTAATTTAATTATTTTTATTAGTTAATGTTTATTTTCATGTAGAATTTTTACTATATTTGACAGGTGTGTGTCATTTTAAACCATATTTGCAATTGTTTGTGTCCAGTGAATGATTAAATGTTGTGAAATGAGAACCTTTGATATTCAAAAGCTGTAATAAACTCACCATATTGCTATATTTTAATACTAAGAATGCATTTTTCACAGTCAGATGCTGTTGTTTTAAGTTCAGATAATGTAAAAAGCAATTTAAAGAATTATGAATCATATAAAATGCCTTGTGAATGCACTGTATGAATAACTTAAGCACCTGATGCTACAATTTGGTTGTGAGCTGAACCACTTTAATTTTTCTTCAGGCTCCTGGAAATCAGCTGCCCATGATTGTTTGATAGCCCATGGCGATGGCCAGATATTTCAGTGTTCTCCTTCTGGGTAAGTCACATGTTAAATTGAACAGATTTCTGCATATACTAGTTTTTGGTGGTCATATCTTTACCTTCCAGATGTCAGATAAAAAGCTTAAGGTGGGATCATAAAGTGACTGATGACAACACAGACAATCCCATGTGATTATCAAAGTCTGACTCTCCAGTGAGGTGAGCGGGGATAAACTTCTTAAACAAAGTGAAGTTCAAACGCACAGCCCCCCACCCAGGAGGTCTTTCACAGTAGCTCCCACGAGAGCCCTTTTCAACACAAAACAATCTAGACTTAAGCAAACGAAAACATAACCAACCTGTTTCCCCTCTCTCTCCTTTAACATCAGTGCCTGGCCTTTCTCTCTCTGAAGAGAAGTAATCAGAGGCATTGTGTTTGCTTGTCCTTGTGTCCTTTGTGTTTCATAATGAAAGGTATATGCATAATGGAGAGGAAACGTACACCTGCGGCGACCTCTGCTAAACAAGACAAGGAAAAGTTCTGTCGATGTTTGCACAACACTGAGAGATCACAAATCTCTGTAACGACCACCATAAACATGCAAACATACATATGAGTGAATTCCTAATTAGTTGTGCTGTTTTATTGTTTAGTATTAGGTGCCGTTCACACAGAACATGTTTTTGCATTCCACTGCACTGCATTTCCATTGTTTTTTCAATGTAAACATGCGCTAGGCAGATGTTTTTGAATGTTTTACTGTGTCTTGCATGACATGCTGCTTTGAAAATGCAGTGCTCATTTTTTAAAATAAGCATGTCTCTAGGCTTTTACATTTTTTTCATTGCATTGTACTGCTACATGCTAGTTGTGTTTGAATGTTGTACTCACTTGTGCATTACACACCAGTTAACCACTCAAGTTAAAAGAAGTTAAACTTTAAAAAAAACTTGTCACTAGACCTTTAGTTTTTTTCATTACACCACCCTGTCTCATTTTTTTAAAGCAAAAACACATTTTTGTGTTGTTTTTTATGTAAACATGCACTAGATGGACATGTTTGATGTCTTGCATATTTTGCAGTGTCTCAAATGGCACAACATTCTTTTTTTGTCATTGCACTGCCCTGTGTCTCTTTTTGAGGTGGATGTTTTTGCCTGTTGTGCTCGCATCTTTTGCAGTGTCTCGCGCGGCACATTTAAAAAATGCAGCACTGAAATTAAACCGTTAAACTCTTAACACATCTATAGACCTTGTTTGGTTTATTTCACTGCCCTGCTTCTCATTTTTAAAGACAAAAACACATTCTGTAATGTTTTTCTAGGTAAATATGCACTAGACGGACATGTTTGACCATTGTGCTTGCGTCTTGCATCTTTTGCAGCTGCTGACGAATGACACAGTGTTCTGAAAATGTGACCTACTAGTTCAGCTTTTAAATGCATCTATAGACCTTGGGTTTAAAATTCACTGCCCTGGATCTCACGTTTTTAAACGCAAAAACTTTTGTGCAAAAAAAAAAAAAAAAGTAAGTTATTGGCATTCATTTAGTGCAAACATGCTTCCTTTTAGGTTAATTAGACTCATATATGGTTAGACTTATATAATTAGACTGATTATACATTCAGTGCTGTTTGCCTGCTGCACATTGCACCCCTGGGAACCAGGTGATGAATGTTTTAATAGTTAAGTGAGGTGTTTGAGTGCTTTTTTTCTCTAATTTGATGGGCTAACAGTTTTAACACATGCTTCTGACACGTAGACCTGGTGTTCATGCAGACGATGCACATTTAAATCCAGTCTCTTTCACGCTCTACTAGTACAGTATATGCATTGAATCAAAAGAGAGAGCGAAAACCGAACAAGAGGTAGAGAAGTGGAGAATAAGAGTGGAGAGCAGAATTTCATTAGCGAGGGTGCTTGACTGAGAATGGAATGAGAGCAGTGCTGAGGATGGCCATTAGTTTTGACATGTGTGGGAGAGGGGGATCAATACGCTCAGTTTGGCCATTATTCTCATTGTAGCACAGCACAATTATCAGTGCATTTATTATTATATCAGGATCCTTATATGCTCAATCATCAGTTATTTAGCTAGATGACTAAATGTATATTCCCTGTTGAAAGTACTTCACTTAAAAGATTAAATGACTTGGATTGGAATAGATGGAAAATGGAAAAACACTGCAATATTGGCACTGTTCCAAACCCTAGTGAGCTGCCTACCCAGACAGCATGTTTAGACATCATACTGTAGGTCCGCTCCCAATGTGAGGCTGTTCTGAACAGTAAAATTATGCTGCTTTAGTTGAAGCCATAGCCATGTGGGCAGTACTCCAATATATGGTGCGGCTGTGCCTTAGGTGACCCAAAATTAGGTTTTGAGCTGCGTCCAAAATTTCATTCTGTCTGAGAAGGTGCATGAGCGCACAAACTTTGCAGCTTTTAAAACAGGTATGTAGTATGAATGTATGTAGTCTAAATGTAATCCAAACTTACTACATTTGTACTACATAAATACTATGCATTCAGACATACAACTCTTTTCACACACTGTTTTAGGCTACTACGATAGTGAAGTATGCACTTGAGGACTTGAGTTCCTTTCCTGGTCTTTTGAATTGTAAGCATTAGCCAAGTCCCTCTCATGTTCTTTTCACCTGGAATATGTGTGATATGAAGATATTATCTGCATTTTTTTTTGCCTTTTGACTCAGAAAGCTGTGTTTAAAGGTTCAGCCAGAATTTAGAGCATGAGAGGAATGTTTTGGGAACGATAACAGTCTCAGGTGTGTGATTTCCATACGTGGCTTTTTAAAAGACTTTTTAAGTAGTGGCTTGGAAGTGGGGATCAATGAAGGGGTGTTAAACAAGCCTCCAGTAGATACTAATAGTTTACCTGTGGGGCCTACTTAAAGGAATAGTTCACCCAAAAATGAAAATTCTGTCATTAATTACTGACCCTCATGTCGTTCCAAACCCGTAAGACCTTTGTTCATTTTTGGAACACAAATTAAGATATTTTTGATGAAATCCGAGAGCTTTTTGACCCTCCATAGACAGCAATGTAATTACCACGTTCAAGGCCTTGAAAGGTAGTAAGGACATCATTAAAATAGTTTTGTGCTACTACATGCGCAGATATCAACAGCTCAGCTGAGTTGTAGGTTGCCTGGTTGTGGCCACAAATGGGTTGAAATTTGTATGATGTGTTGATTGTGTGAGTAGGATGCATTTCATACAAGATCTGACAACCTTGGGGTTTGGGCCATACAAATTACAGGAGTTTTCCAGGAGAAATAACAAAATGGGAGTGGGGAGGTAGATGGGTGTGAAATATGGGAGACTCCCTGAAAAAACGGGAGTGTTGACAGGTATGAACCTAATATCATCATTATATTCAAAAAAAAATTTTGGTGTAACAACCGATTTTTTATTTTTTTATTTTTTTTAAGAATCACATTTTAATTTGTAATCTGGATGGCATGTTTCAGGCCAGTATAAAAAGCTGAATGAGAGGAAGTTTGTTTATTTGCTTGCTTCCTTCATTTCCATTTAGGCCAAAGGTACGCTATAAATTTATAACGGAAGATGGAACACCTGAACAAGTTTATCCACTGCTTCCCAGGAATTCAAATGCTAATCATCACAGATAACATGGACTTGTCTTTTACAGTATTTTCTTCTGGCACGTAATCAAATTGTGGGCTCTGTGCCGACTTTACTCTCTGTACTTGATGTAGGTCAGTGAGACTGTGTGTTAATGATTGTACAAAGAATATGATCAAGGCGTGTGAGCGTGTGCCATTGTAATGGAATGTCTCTATGTGTCTTACAGCATGTGTACTTTGTGAACTCTGGCCTATTTTGGAATAAACTGCATATAGATTTAATTTAGGTCTGCCAGGTTTAGGGTGCATTGCTTAACCCTGCTTTATATCAGTTCGATCTGGATATGGGGGAATAATCTAGTTATGATCTGTCAAATGTTCAATTGTGATTGTTTGATTTAAACAACAATGGCTGCCTTGCTTTGTCTGTACCTGCAAGTTCACTATCTGATTTTTTTTCACATTCCATTTCAGGGTTTGGCAGTGTATTGTCTATGCTAGACCACTTTTTATTCCTGAATTACAATGCATAAGTCCACTTATTAATTTAGCCATCATAACTTTATAATATACAGTATGGAAAATGCATATTCATATTGAGCACAAATAAATATCTAATACTGACCAATAATTGTAAGTTAAAAAATCTCTAATATGGTCCGAAAACTGAAATAGCACTAATATGTCATGCATCCCTAGAGCTTATATAGGGGAGAGCGGGGCACAAAGTAACACTTTTTGACTTTCTCAGTTTGTGTAAATCCACATGGGGTTCAGAATAAAAAATTTTTTATCCACAGTAATTTTACACTTGTCTAGTACAAATATGTCACTTTGCCCTCAAAAAATGGAAGTAAAATGTGACAACATGCCCCGTAGGTGGGGTAAATTGTAACATCTGAGGGGCACGTTGTAACATGACCATATAACAGCTTAAAATGTTATCTGATCGAATGAAAAAATATACAAGACAAACTAAAATATTTTAATAAAATATATATATATATTTTTTTTTTTTTCAAATAAAATAATGGTGTTTTTTAAAAATGAAAAATAATCTGATTTTGGAGTTTGACAATGAACACATTGCAATCATGCTTGGGACGGCCCACATAAACGAGCAAAAATGATTTGTTACAACGTGCCCCATCTGCGCAACTGGAGTTTAAAACCAGTTGTTGTCTTCTGCTAGTTAGCGAAGCATAAAAAAAAACTGTCTAAACTGATAAATAACAGATTGGAGATTAAAATAATAGCAGATTTGTCTCATTTTAAATGATTAATAAAAACAGAGATGAAAAATTTACTTAAGCCAGAATTTTTATTTTACTATGGTAAAATAAATGTTCATTCATATCTTCAAAAGATTTTTTAATTTTGGCACACTTTTTTATATAATGTTGATATGGTAACTAATAAATACTGTAAATTTTGTTATGCTAGCATGTGTGGAAATATTCAAACCATGTGTGTTACAACTAACCCAGTGTTACTTTGTACCCCGCGCTCCCCTAAGTCATAAGCATAGTCAGATTGTTTGGAGACACATTAAGTCTCTTCTGCGGTGGTCTCAGCTTCCTCATGACATGCAGTTCAGCACATGTGGTGGCTTGTTGTCGAATGTTTGTAGAATGCCATTCCTTAGCTACAGATGGGCATTTTGTAAGACCAGTGTGAGATACTTTTACACCTGGAATTTTTCTCTTAATGAATGACATTTTCCTGGCTTGGCATTCATGTACTGTCGTCACATTGCAGATGCTCATCTGCCTCTGGAACCGGAGACATTGTTGTTGTGTCTTCAGCCAGATGTTTAGCTTGTATCTGTGTGTGTTGTAAATGTGGCATGTAGGTAAGAGGGTGTGCGGTAGCTTATGTAGTTCATGGGTGTGTTAGAGAATGC
Source organism: Sinocyclocheilus anshuiensis (assembly GCF_001515605.1). Taxonomy (NCBI): domain Eukaryota; kingdom Metazoa; phylum Chordata; class Actinopteri; order Cypriniformes; family Cyprinidae; genus Sinocyclocheilus; species Sinocyclocheilus anshuiensis. Next base: position 565,697 of record NW_015555711.1, read on the forward strand.
ATGGGCAAGCAGCCATGTGCCTCCCTCAACATAAAAGATGATTGTTTGTGATCTTGTTTATAACAAGTTCTATTCTGGCATTTATTGGTTTGTTAATTTACTAAATCATATATTAAATACATATTTGTGCATAAATAAATGAGCAATATCACACGAGTAGCATTGCGATATGGCTGTATATACAGCCATATTGAGAAACGGTGTGTCCTCGTGATGATGATTAGTTACATTATTACATTATATACATGGCTGCATGCATATACAGTCATATCGCACATCTACGAGTGCAATATTGCATTTATACAACAGTTCGATGGCACAAGTGTGTAAATAAATAAGAGACAACAACACAGTGTCTTTAAAAACTCTCTTTTGTGCAGAACTACTTCCTTCCACCACAGATTCAAATCTCGGTTTGGCAGTTTAACAACTGAGCCCAAGCCTCCATTACTAATTCAAAAACGTCACTTTAGAACTAGTAACGAAGGCATGTTGAATTGCTTCATTAAAAGCTTATTGTATTACTGTATTAAAAGCTCACTGTATTATGTAGAGTATTATGAGAGAGAGATGGACTGAGCGAGCGTATTTACCTGCATCTGATACAGTATTATTCTTCAGTTCAATCTCATAGTCACAATAACATATTAGTTTGAATGTCCACTGAGGAAAGCAATATCTTTGTCATACTATTCTTTCATCTGTTAAGGGTGATTTCCGCTGCTCGGTGCATTTGTTGGCTCGTCTTACAAAGTGTTGTTGAAAATAAAGATCCCTTCCTTGTTGTTTAGAACCCTGTTTCAGTCTCTTTCAATATAAAAGTCTTTACTGCTAACTCATTCATAAAAATCTCTTGTCACCATCTAATAGTGGAATAATGTAACTAATCATCACAAACACACACCGTTTCTCAATATTAAATACTATTATTACATACTACTATTTATAACAAATATAATTTATTGAATGATATTTAATAAACAACAACAACAGCCATCATAAAAGTTGTTAGGTAATTCAGTCAAAAAAAAAAAAAAGGCAGTGCTCTGATATAGAGCATTACATTTATATAAAATATTATGTGATGAGTTTTTACCCTCAGCCAAAACTGTATGCTCTGGAACAAATAATAGATTAATGAGAACAAAGACTGCCCAATAGATTACCCAAAATGAATTATATCTCATATTTAATCACTAAAGAGACAAGAGCCAGTGGTAAATTCCAGAAGATCTGGCCGAGGTAAGGCTGCTCTCGGTGTGTTCATGAGCGCTAAACGGCCGCTGACACCCTGGAGCTCACATCTCCGCAAAACCTCGAAGCAAATTTTCAAATAGATGTTATCTATATTAACAAACTGCATATTTGAAGTCTAAACAACTACATTCTCACCTAAAAAATGTAAAACTACATTCTGTGACGCAAAAACAGTCTTATTTAAAAAATGACAGTGCTTTTGGGCATCCACTGTGACACTCGCTGTGAGAAATACTGCAAGCGGAGTGATACAAACAGTTCTGTTATCACTGTAATATCACACTGCTGGAAAGATTCATGAACCAGAAAGAACTGTTGTATAAATATATATAAATAATATGTATCTGTTTACTTTATTAAATTGCAAGAAAATTATGGCGCTTGAAATTACTTTGTGGTTACAAATTGTTATTTTTTTGTTTTTATTTTCTCCAATATGGCCTTTTAACTATTAGATCGCAGTGTTTGTTTTTTATTTCTTTAATTGTAGTTAATTGGTCTACTGAAAGATTTAAGAGGGAATAATCCACTGCATGTACAGATATCATCCATTTTTCTATAGGTGATGCCTATTTATCTCTCTTTCCCTCTATCATTCTTTTCCACATTTGTGCTGACACTTTGAAGGAGAAAAATAATTTTTAGAGGCTCAATGACAGACTATGGCAAAACAGTCAAAACCTATTCTTGCCTACCACTCAACAAACCACAAACACACGCTCTTACAGTCACGTTTTCGCCCTTGCTAGTCAGAACATGAGAAGTCATGAAGAAAAAGTGTTAAATGCATCCTTTACCTCAGGGAATCTGTTATGAGGGTTGCAGCAGCATCAGCTCTTATAAGGCAGAAAACCCTTTGTAGAGAAATGGTATTTTCTGGTGTGTGTGGCCTGTAAAGACTGAAGCACACTCTATGCTTATGAAAGTTCCTCAAGACGCCTGTCCTGTAATTAGCGACCTGAACTCTCAACAGATTGCCTTTGAAATACCCCCATCTTCTTAGAAACCTAGCGAGATTGTGAACGAAAGGTATTTGCGGACATTTTTTTTTTCACGGGAATCCCCAGCTCTCACTCTTACAAATATAATAAACAAACACACATAGAGGTCAACATATCCTTGAGAGATGTAATTGTAAACTCCATTGGTTATGCTATCAGAGCTTATGCTAGACCTGTGGAGAATTTTTTTTTTTAATTATAGTGTATATGTATATAATGTGTTTTATAAAACGGTTTAATTTTATTAAACATTTTATATAATTTTTTTTAATATTAAAATTTTATCGAGTCCTGGTGGTTTTTGGATGTTTAACATACATATAGCACAATTGTTTACCCAGGGAGAGTCGGATGTGTGCGGTCACACATTCAGGATTCAGATCAGGACCTTTATTCCTTCATTATGTGGGAATTTACTGTACGTGAGTTAACCATAAAGCCTTTCAATGCTCTCACACACTGTTTAGCACCTTGACGCAATCAAATGGAATTTATGGTGCTTGTTTTCGTTTTTTAACTGAGAAGGGGCCAGGTTTTGATACTGTCATGAACTTTGTAGGCTTATCTGCACTCTTGTGCAAAGAACAATGTTGGGTAACTGAATGATTTACTGATTATATGCCTAGTGATATATTAAAGTATCGCCCAGCGATATAATAAACAGATAAATAAAACTTTACCTGCATACATACAGTACACATAAAGCAATACAGCCAATCTCGGTTGTGTGATTATTTATATCATTGCAAAATCTAAACTATATTATCTCCAGCTTGTTTTGTCAAAAAAGTTTAAACAATATTACCGCCCAGCTCTAATCTGCTAAATGTGACTATAATGAGGATATTAAGATATTATAAACACCAACATCATGATTTTCTGTAAAGCTGCTTTCAAACAATGTGTATTGTGAAAAGCACTAGGCTATATAAATTAATTGGATGACTTCATGTACTGTGTATTTGTATTTTATAGTATTGTATTTTAAAGTCAAATGGTACATTCCTGTAAATTTATTCAAATAATTTGTAGAGATGCACCAATATTTTGATGGCCACTAATACATTAATTATTTTTGTGTCATGTCTGAAAACTGATAAATGTCTGATATTAAAATTCCACTCAGTTTTTTCTAAATAAATTAAAAATACAACATTAAAAACTAAAATTGATCATTGATTAAATGCTACAAGAGATTTTAGACATCACAGTATTATTACTGGTGTTTTTGAATATTAAGGTTATGAGAGTGATGATGGTAATTTACTGTTAATATTAATATAGAGAAAATATACAATATTACTCTAATAGTAATTGAGATTTTTCTGGCTGTGTAACATTGATATAATATCAGAAACAGAAATATACTCATATCCATCCACGCATAGTCATCTTCTACTTTCACTGTGTCCACTCTTGTTTCTTCATTTGCTCATTCTCTCATTGTTCTGTTTTGAGATGATAGCATTATTATTCAGATTCAGCGGTGTGTTAAAAAAGTTTGCACCGAGGGGCCCAAAGATTGACCAGGACATTGGTTTTCCAAAAGGCTCCTAGCCCCTGACTGCCGAGACCCGTCTGTTGTAATGATAAAGCAATGATAAAGAGGTCAAACACATTGAGATGTACAGTCACATGATTATCGCCATTCTCCACCTGCCACATCCTAACCCATTATGAGCTGGTATAGTTTGAGGGTGCGGTTACATGCTAGTCCTCTGTAATGATAGTTCCACAAAGTTAGAGATGAATGTTCGAAATCCATGTAAGACCTCCCACACATCTGGATTTGACAATGTCTGATAACCCTATGATGAACTCTGGATTTTGAAAGGCAAACGCAGAGCATTTTGAGCTCTCCCTTTGCAGAGGTAACCATGTGGAACAAAGCCAGTTATTTTCCTGACTCAATGAGAAACTAAACCCTCAGTCTTTGATTCTGCCGCCTGGGTGGGACCGTGAGCCCCACGAGGTCATCAAACAGAAGCCGCGCTGCTTGTATGCAGCGCCATCCAATCATTGGCTGTCATGAGGAAAGAAAAGTGTGGCGTGGGTCAGGAAAAACTGATGCATGAGTTTTTACATTATCTTGATGTGGATCAATTGCATTCACCACTTCCTTAGAAGGTACATTCCAGTCACACAACTGTGGAATATTAGGTCATCTTAAGTGAAATTTGTAGTGAATAATGTATATGTGAATATGTTCAAAAGGCACTTAAGGAGTATATGTATAAGAAGTCACTTCACAGCAAGTGGAAAAGGAAATTTACCCACAAGTCGAAAAAATTAAGTCTGTAGGAAGAAGTAAACACTGCTTGGGGACTCTGTGAATCAAAATACACAGCTAATGACAGACACGTCCTGTCTGTGTTCTCTTAAGTTCTTCCAGTTGTGGCTCAGGAGCTGCCCTCTGCCCCACACGGCTGCATGGAAGGCAGCTGTTATCCGGCGACGGGAAACCTTCTGATTGGCCGAGCTATTAACCTGACTGCCACCTCCACCTGTGGCCTGGATGGGCCTGAGCAGTACTGCATTGTCAGTCATTTGCAGGTAAAGCCAACATTATTCCTGAACCGTTCTTTCTCTTTCATATAGACACAGAAACATGATCTCATGCTGTGTAAACCATGCTCTCTGCTCCTGCATGTATGGCCTTGCCCTGCGCTCACGGAAATTATTTGTCATATGAAGATAGATGTGCTCGTGCACGCAGCACCTTTAGAAGTTTTTTTTTTTTTAAATGTAAGGTAAATTTGTGCAAATGAAAACTTACCATTCATCAAAATATCATTGCATTGATTTTAGTTCAACACAGTTTAAGTCATGCCAGGGATTTTCCATTGACGTCTGTTGTTTGCCAATTGTAGATTTTCATAAAAATTATAGTTCACCCAAAAATCTGTCATCTACATTACCTGTTCCTTCACAACTTTATTAAAACCGTTTGTTCAAGCACCACAGTGCATTTTTTTTACTATCCTTATAGGGATTTGATCCCCAAAATGAAGGCAAGACTTTATCCACACACACCTGCACACTTGTTAGATTACACGATACTGTACACATTGCTGTCTTGCACGTGTGTTGCTCAGTATGCCACACCTCTTACACTGAAGTAAAATCTGCGGCCTAAGGCTTTTCTGTTCGATACGTGTGTGATTTAAAAGATCTTGTATTCATCTACCTCTGTTTGCTTTTCCTCTTTTATCCTGAATCACTACTCCTCCCTTTTCCTTCAGGTGTCTATACAGCACTCTTTTCTGCCCTCATAAAATGTAATTTCATTGACTGTTTAATGTTTCATGAATGTCTATTTAAAATGTCTGGTGTTCTTTTAGGTTCTATGTATGTTCCTCTCATTAAAGCGTTTTGGGTGCATAAAGTTAACAAACTGTTCAACTGCCTGGAGGCACCATACATCCTAGACAGAGAGAGTTATGCTCATTTTGTCGTCAGTGCAGATGTTACCTGTCAGCGGTCTGACAATTTGTTTGTCAGTAGAGTGTCTGCAGAGTTCTCCATATTTCCGTTTGTAATGCAATATATCCGTCAAGAGTGTCAAATGGAAATTCTAGTTTTAAATGACTGCTCTGTTATTTATTATTATCGAAAAGCACAGTAATACTGTGTGGTACTTGATCCATAATTTTTACTCTGGTCTTTTTTACATTACAAGATTTATACCTTTCAATCATCTAAACATCCTATAGGCCAGGGGTTTTTTAACTTGTTGATGCCAAAGACCTGCATATTATGAATATGAATGCATGAATGAGCGAATGAAGGAAGAAATGAATGAATATGAATGAATAAGGATGGATGAATGGCTATAAATGAATTGGAATGGATGAATGAATATGAATGAATGAATAAATAAGTCTGGATGAATGAATAAATATGGATGGATGGATGGATGGATAAATGAATGAATGAGGATGGATTGAATGAATAAATGAGGACGAATGAATAACAGTGAATGAATGAGTGGATGGATTAATGAATGAATGAGGATGGATGGATGGATTAATGAATGAATGAGGATGGATAAGGATGGATAGATTATTGAACGAATGAATGAATGATTGAGGATGATGGATTAATGAATAAATGAGGATGAAGGAATAAGGATGGATGGATGAATGGATTAATGAGGATGAATGAATGAATGAATGAGAATGTATGGATGGATTGATGAATGAATGAATGAGGATGGATGAATGAATGGATGGATGAATGGATGAATGTACAAACGAATGAATGAGGATGAATGAATGAATGAATGAATGAGAATATATGGATGGATTGATGAATGAATGAATGAATGAGGATGGATGAATGAATGGATGGATGAATGGATGAATGTACAAACGAATGAATGAGGATGAATGAATGAATGAATGAATGAGAATATATGGATGGATTGATGAATGAATGAATGAATGAGGATGGATGAATGAATGGATGGATGAATGGATGAATGTACAAACGAATGAATGAGGATTAATGAATGAATGATTGAATGAATAAGAATGGATCGATTAGGATGGATGGATGGATTGATGAATGAATGAATGAATAAGGATGGATAGATATGGATGGATGGATAAATAAGACTGGATGATTGACTCAATGAATAAGAATGGATGTATGGATTAACGAATGAATGAATGAATTTATTTATTATTTATTTATTTATCAATTTATTGTTTCCTAAATAAAATAATTGGCTTTTGGAATGGAAATATTTACTTTATTAATTTACTTTTTTTTCTACTCCCATTAAAATAATGTTGCATGTATAAACTATATATATATAAGAAATATTTCAGATTAATTGAGAATTATTTGTAAACGACTTTTCACAATAAGACCATGTTTAATAAAAATTTTGCTAAATAAATAGAACTTAACGTGAATACATCTTAACAAACCTAAAAAATATATTTTGTAAACAATTATTTTCTCAATTTGATTTAAACTATTGTGTAATTTAATTGTGGTGTCTTTTCAGCATAAAAATAACTATTTAGACATATCCAAGTCATTATTTTTTATAAATATAAATTTAAACTTAACCATCTTGACCATCCTATTCCTTGTGTATATAATCTTGCATCAAAAAAATAAAATAAAAATAAAACCTTTCCTAAACTAGACTGGGACACCAGAAATATTAGAAAGTGCCTTTCTTTATCTCTACACTCTAAAAAATGCTGGGTTGTTTCAACCCAATGTTGGGTCAAATATGGACTAACCCAACTGTTGGGTTAAATTTTGGTTACATTTTTAAATTAACTTTTTAACCCAACAGCTGGGTTAGTCCATATTTGACCCAAAATTGGGTTGAAACAACCCAGCATTTTTTAGAGTGTATTATCCCTTATTTCACTCCATGCACTTAAACTGTGTAAATCCACAGAGCTGTTAAGTCGCGCTAGAGGAATTAGAAATGTGTTTTTTGCAGGGCCCCAGCATAGCATTCCTGTAGTTCATAATCCAGTTGATCACTGCTAATCCTATTGTTGGCAGCTCACACTCAAAACTACCCGAGTAAGCATGTGTCTAGAGTGTGGTAAGCACAATATTGTAGAAGTGCTGATATAAGTGTCCTGCAGAGCTTGTAAAGATCTGAAATAGATACTGAGCTTCCCCTGGTCGTCGATGTGACCTTTTCAAGATAGCTGAAGAAATACACGTGTCTCAGTCGGTTTAGCCTGGCCACTGCTGGAGGTTTTGTTGCTCATGACAACAACTTGGCTTAGACAAAGTGCTCTGGCGTTCGTCCACGCTAACGCTCATGTTCTGACCTGAATCCAGAAGGCCCATTCTCTCCTTCTCCTATCCCTAGGCCCATCATCCCTTCTCCTCCTCTGTTTCCAGGTTGGCATGGAACTTGCCCCCCATTCTGAGGGAATATTTTGCTCAGGCTATGACCCAGATTTTTGTATGTCTTGGCAGCTACCTGAGCTGCGAGCCATGCTGGTTTAAGTCGTTACAATTGAAAATGTACCTGAAAAAAGGTGTGGAGAGGCTCCTGTCAGACTGAACTGCTGTTGCTGAGTGTTTTTGCTGAATGAACATTTTTTTCTCACTGTTTCTTTCTTATGTCTTTGTGCAGGATTTAAATAAGTGCTTTAAGTGTGACTCTCAGATGCCGTATGATGCCTATCATCACGACAACAGCCACAGGGTAGAGAATGTCATCTACCAGAGAGACAGCAGAGGAGAACTCACCTGGTGGCAATCTGTAAATGGTGCGTGAGGGTTGTGTTTTGAGATCGCATTAAAAGTCACATTTTTATTTTATTCTTTACGTTTACATTTACATTTATTTTGAACTTAAAGGTGGGGTAAGTGATTTCTGGTAGCCAGTGTTGATATATCAAATCACCAAAACAAACACGCCCCTACCCCAAAAGGGTCTCGCCCCTATTTTGATAGCTCCG
>NW_015555711.1:575615-613807 GCF_001515605.1 Sinocyclocheilus anshuiensis
GCGCTAGAGGAATTAGAAATGTGTTTTTTGCAGGGCCCCAGCATAGCATTCCTGTAGTTGATAATCCAGTTGATCACTTCTAATCCTATTGTTGGCAGCTCACACTCAAAACTACCCGAGTAAGCATGTGTCTAGAGTGTGGTAAGCACAATATTGTAGAAGTGCTGATATAAGTGTCCTGCAGAGCTTGTAAAGATCTGAAATAGATACTGAGCTTCCCCTGGTCGTCGATGTGACCTTTTCAAGATAGCTGAAGAAATACACGTGTCTCAGTCGGTTTAGCCTGGCCACTGCTGGAGGTTTTGTTGCTCATGACAACAACTTGGCTTAGACAAAGTGCTCTGGCGTTCGTCCACGCTAACGCTCATGTTCTGACCTGAATCCAGAAGGCCCATTCTCTCCTTCTCCTATCCCTAGGCCCATCATCCCTTCTCCTCCTCTGTTTCCAGGTTGGCATGGAACTTGCCCCCCATTCTGAGGGAATATTTTGCTCAGGCTATGACCCAGATTTTTGTATGTCTTGGCAGCTACCTGAGCTGCGAGCCATGCTGGTTTAAGTCGTTACAATTGAAAATGTACCTGAAAAAAGGTGTGGAGAGGCTCCTGTCAGACTGAACTGCTGTTGCTGAGTGTTTTTGCTGAATGAACATTTTTTTCTCACTGTTTCTTTCTTATGTCTTTGTGCAGGATTTAAATAAGTGCTTTAAGTGTGACTCTCAGATGCCGTATGATGCCTATCATCACGACAACAGCCACAGGGTAGAGAATGTCATCTACCAGAGAGACAGCAGAGGAGAACTCACCTGGTGGCAATCTGTAAATGGTGCGTGAGGGTTGTGTTTTGAGAACGCATTAAAAGTCACATTTTTATTTTATTCTTTACGTTTACATTTACATTTATTTTGAACTTAAAGGTGGGGTAAGTGATTTCTGGTAGCCAGTGTTGATATATCAAATCACCAAAACAAACACGCCCCTACCCCAAAAGGGTCTCGCCCCTATTTTGATAGCTCCGCCCCACACATACGTACGCAAACCAGGCAACGATTAGTTCTGTGAAACAAAGCAAAACCAATGTTACACCGTGTCTACACCGGACGTGAGCGGTGCGGCGCAACAAAATACTATAGAGGTATATACTATAGAACTCATTATAATCAGTGATGCTGTCTACACCATAGATATATATACATATCTATGGTCTACACTGGATGCGGCACGACATGACAAATCCCCGACAGAAAACTGCTGCTGCGTTCTATTCATGACATATTGACACAAATTTCAAATGATTTTCAATGGTCGCTTTGTCACGTCCGGTGTACTAGACAGACTTTAGCTGTTGCGGCGCGGCGCGGCGCAACAACTGTCGTGTCCGGTGTAAACACAGTGTTACTCACCTATCGAGAAGAAACCTCGGCATCCGATCACAGGCCTTCCGCTCCTTGAGTCCGAAATTTACACGGGTCCTATTTCTTGCCTAAAAATGCATACCCCACCTTTAAGTTTTAGGATTTTGGAAACATGAGAAAATGGTCATGTTAATTTTCCAAATAAGTTTTTCACTCAGTACTTTGTAATGAAAAATGTAAAATTGTATGTATTTATTTATTTATTGTTTGTTTGTTTGTTTGAATTTAATGCATGATAAGTAAAGTTAAAATGAATGATTCTTCAAATTAATTATTATTAATACACATTAATGCTAATTAGAATTACTGCATATTCAAATTGAATGTATAACATAAGTAATTCTACTACCTAAAAGATATGAAATCATGTTGATTTTTTTTATTTAAAATAATTTGTGATGAATAATTTGTATATTTATTTATTTAGTCCGTTTTTTTTTCTAATTTAATACATGACGACAAGTGTCATAAAGATAATACATGTAAAGACAAGTGTTTTAAAAACATTTTTTCTAATAATTTTTATTAGTATTTTTATGATGTTAATTGGTCTACCCTACTGTTAATTAGTGTATATTACCGGTAGTATTTGATAAAACAAAAACTTTAACAAAGAATGAAAACATTTTCACTGGTGGTCTTAGGTTTGTGGCCCACACCAAATTATAACAAAGAAAATGTATGACATAGGAAATAATTAGTCTACCTAAAATGTATGAAATTCATAAAAATATCATTTTTATTCAGTAATTTGTTATGAAAAAAATGACTGTATTAGTTCCACTGAATACTGAAGATTGATTCCACTGAATATTGTAGATCAGTGGTTCTCAAACTTTTTACACCAAGTACCACCTCAGAAAATATTTGGCTCTCCAAGTACCACCATAATGACCAACATTAAAATACAGTAGCGTACTAGGCCTAATTATTCAGCTACAGCTATGCACAGTTCAAAAACGAGGCAGTTTTATTCCTTATAAGAATATTTATTATTGTCGGCCACTTTAAACATTGTAAAGATAGTTTGAACATTAACACTGCACTGTGCTTACATACAGGTAAATAAAAAAAACTTGAACTATTAAATTAAAATGTACTGTACCTAAAAATTAAATAAAAACTGCACTGTACTTAAAAAGTAAAAAAAAAAAAAACTGTACTGTACTTAAAGTTCCCCTGTAATGAAAATCACATTTTTTTGTTGTTTATTTGTCTATGTGGTGTTTTTAATATGCTTTTAGACAAACCATGTGCTAATCCATTAATCAACACCATTGCTGAGTAATGGTACACCTTTTTTGCTACGTCACAAAAATCAATAACCAATCATGTCAAGGGATCCTTTCATTAGCATATCATTAACTGTGCTGTAAAGCAGGGGTCTAGTGAGAAGGCAGCCAGGTTAATCCGGTATATTTTTCTATAGATGTTTCGCTAGCTGTTGATATTTTTCACTATTTTCACGATGGCATGTGCTGTTAGCGCTTATTTATTTGTATTTAGAACCGCTAACTTATAACAGTGTAAAAGTTGCCCGGAGTCAGTCCCACCTCTCCCGCATTGGCGGCCACACTTCACTCGCATATGCTTGCGGGCGCGAATTGGAATCACAAACTTGGCTGCATTCCAGTTTTCAAGGCATTTTGAGGACACAACATCGTCAAGTAAGCAACTGTAACAAATGTTACAGTATCCACTGTAGTTGTCCGCAAGTAAAAACTTAGTTCTATCAGTCATTATCCGTGGAGTGGAGGCGGGGCTACTTTGCATATTCATAGATCCGCGTATAGTAAATGAGGCAAGGGTGTAGAGTTACATTCAAGCTATTTTAAGGCATGAGAAAATGATTTTCACAATAAAAAACATTTAAATATGTAATTTTGATGACCAAAGATGAGTTTTAAGAGACAACATTTTTGACTACAGGGGGACTTTAAATGTAAAGTAAAAAATGTACAGTACTTGATCAAAAAATTAAAACAGGCGTCATTTAGCCAACTTAACATTCATTTATATTTAATTCAGTGATTCCTCTGCGTACCACTAGAATCAGTGTTGTAGATAATGACCTTCAGTTTTCTTTTGTCTGTTTGTGTGCAGGAGAGGAGAATGTCAGTATTAGACAGAATCTTGAGGCAGAGTTCCATTTTACTCATTTCATCATGAAGTTTAAAGTATGTATACAGTATAAATGGATATCCATAAGCACAGCAATATATTTCAATAATAGATAAGTATATATGTCAGTAAAAGTGAACCACCTTCCTCACTGCTAAAGAATTTAACCTTCTGTTTGCATCTCCACAGACGTTTAGGCCTGCTGCTATGATAATTGAGCGTTCTTCTGATTTTGGCCGTACATGGAGGCCATATCGCTACTTTGCCTACAACTGCACCAAGACTTTCCCCTGGATTCCTGCCCACTCGCTGCGGTTTATTGATGAGGTCATCTGTGAGGAGCGCTACTCTGACATTGAGCCGTCCACTGAAGGAGAGGTGAGTGTGTGCTGAGGCTATTTTAATAAGGATATGTTTTAATCTGTTTTTTATTGTTACTTTTGAATGTAGCATTCACCCACAGTCCCACTATATGATTGTATTAATATTATTTTTAGGTCATCTACAAAGTGCTTGATCCTGCGATCCATGTCAAAGACCCATACAGTCTTGACATTCAGGGTTAGTGAAATGTAACAAATCTTTTACCATGTAACTGTTGTGTAATATTTTTTATTCAAATATATTTCTCCTCATCTAAATGGGATTATTACTCACCCTCAGACCACCCAAGATGTGGATGAGTTTATTTCTTCATCAGAACAGATTTGGAGCAATTTAGCATTAAATTGCTCGCCAATGGAGTGAATACAGTGATCCCTCAGAATGTGAGTCCAAAACGCTGATAAAAAACATCACAATAATCAACAAGAATCCAGTCCGTCAATTAATGTCTTGTGAAGTGAAAAGCTGTGTGTTCGTATGAAAAATCCATTGTTATGGTGTTTTAACATTAAACCGACACTTCTAGCTAAAATATGATTAAATAATCCATGATAATGCTTCCTCCTGTGAAAAAGTCCTTCCCCTATTGTCCTCTGACATCAAACTTCACCGACATATTTGTTTAGAACAGTTTTGGATGGTTTTCGTGTAAACCGTGCTTGATCTGTCCATATTTCTCTCCTGACATTTTTTACCGAAAAAAAAAAACAATATTATAGATAGAAGACTTGTTTGAAGTTAACTTCTTAATGATAGATTTGTTTCTTACAAACACAGCTTTTCACTTCACAAGACATTAATTGATGGACTGAAGTCGTGGATTACTTGTGGATTATTGTGATGTTTTGCAGCCGTTTGGACTCTCATTCTGACGGCACCCATTCACTGCAGTGGATCCATTGGTGAGCAAGTTTCTCCAGATTTTTTCCAATGAAGAAACAAACTCATCTACATCTTGGATAGCCTGAGGGTAAGTAAAGTTTTAGAAAACTTACATTTTTGGGTTTACTTTTCTTTTAATGGCCAACTTGTGAGTTATTTACTTGCTAAAGCCAATTTTACTCTCATTTACTGTAGTGAGTGTTCATTTTGTGTCTACAGCACTGCATATAATGCAGCTGCCAATCACACAGTTTGTTAACAATCTTCCCTCAGATTTGTTGCGGATCACTAATCTCCGGATAAACTTCACTAAACTGCGCACTCTGGGTGATAACCTTCTTGACCGGCGTCCGGACGTGCTGCAGAAATATTACTATGCACTGTATGAGCTGGTTGTGCGCGGCAGCTGCTTCTGCTACGGTCACGCGTCAGAGTGCGCACCAGTACCCGGAGTGACCTCCAGGGATCCGGGCATGGTGGGTATCGGTCAAACTGATTTCAAATAACAGCTTGATTATTGTTTGATTGTGAATGGAGCACACTATTTAATACATCCCATCTTTTTGATCGGACAGATTCATGGACGTTGCGTGTGTAAGCACAACACTGTGGGATTAAACTGTGAGCGCTGTAGAGATTTCTACCATGATGCACCCTGGAGGCCCGCCGAGACTGATAACGCACATACATGCAGGGGTAAGATACTGTACACACGCGTGAAGAAGCTCAATACAAATACAAATGGCAAACAAGTCTTCACTTCTACAGAATGCAACTGTAACGGTCACTCCAACCAGTGTCATTTTGACATGGCGGTGTATCTGGCTACGGGGAACATCAGTGGAGGTGTGTGTGACAACTGTCTCCACAACACCATGGGCCGCAACTGTGAAACCTGTAAACATTTTTACTATCAGGATCCAACTAAAGACATCAGAGACCCGGCAGCATGTATCCGTAAGTTGTTCATTTCCAATGGAGTCTCTTTTTTGTGCGTGGTTTTCTCCTGCCTGTTGTTCATGTTTTTTTCTGTGTGTGTGTGCAGCTTGTGACTGTGACCCGGTGGGATCTGTGGAGGGAGGACTTTGTGACAGTCATACTGATCTGGATCTGGGTATGATTGGCGGTCAGTGTCGCTGTAAGCAGAACGTCAAGGGTCAGCGCTGCGACTACTGCAAAGAGGGACACTATGGACTCAGTCCTGACATCCCACTAGGATGCCAGCGTAAGAGATTGTGTGTGTTTAGTGGATGTAAAGTCAGCTCTTCTCAAGTTCATCATGAACGTGTTCCACTAACATTTGAAACTGTCCAAATTTTAAACAATTAAAAAATTTGGGGCTCTATAAAGTTCAATGCTCACCCAGGGGCCTCTGTATGTGACATTTATTGTGCTGATGTGTATGTCATTGGCAGCATGTAACTGTGACCCCCGTGGCATCACTATGATTGGGGCTCCGTGTGATCACATCAGTGGTGACTGCTCCTGTAAGAGATACGTAACCGGCCGCTACTGCGATCAGTGCCTGGTACGACTTCACTCTCTCCTTAAACAATAACCATCACAAAAATGTTTGCAGTTTTAATATTGAAAATTCAGAAAATGCCTGTATGAATGTGTTTGTGTACAGCCTGAATACTGGGGACTCAGTAATGATCTGGCTGGTTGCAGACCCTGCGATTGTGACTTTGGTGGAGCAACCAGCAACAGGTGAGTTACTGATGTCAGTAACTATGTTGCATTTAAATGTGTATTTACCCTTGATTAGCAATAAGGAAGTGTCTGGTATCTGGGTGTAGTTTTGATATGCCAAGATTAAAGTCCTGCATTCTTTTGGGATTTGACTGGGATGGGTACTGAAGTCAGGAACTCTTTAATTTGTTTAGAGAATTGACTGAACTGAATGGAAGTGCCCAACTGCAAGGTGAAAATAATGAACATTTTGAATCTATTTTCCAGATGTTTTTTTCTATGTATTTTTTTCCCCCTATAAATATTTTTTCCTTTTAAAAAATAAAAATAATGTCTAATAAATACAATTTTAACAATATATATGTTAGTAAAAATATTTTTAAAAAACAGAGGAAAAAGTTGAGGGCTTCCACAGAATATGAACTGATTTCATTATGAAAACAAATCATTAAACTCTTCATTTGAAGCATTTTGACATAGATATCTATGACAATTTTCTCTAAACTCTGTTCTCTTTCATCTTCAGATGCAGGATGGACAACGGTCAGTGTGACTGTCGGCCTCATCTGATTAGTCGGCAGTGCTCTGAAGCGCAGCCTGCATTTTTCTGTGCTTCTCTGGATTATAATAAGTATGAAGCAGAGGAAGCTATAGGTCGCTCCCCTGATGATCCTACTCTTCCAGTGAGTAATGCTCAATTGCACGGAGATCACATTTCTAAAATCCACCATCCATTTTAACTATGTATTATTCTTCCTTTTGGCAGCCTAAACTACGCAGAGTTCATGTCATATTATCAGGGTACTGCTATAAATCTTCCTGTTGTTATGAATAGGTGTCTGTTCTGCTCTTGGGGGTGATACTGGTATCATGGGTCATGGAAACAGGATCAGGCACATAGATTGAGAGATTAATATGTGCATACCTGTGAAAGAATTCCCCAATTTTATGGTTCAGCTGGTCTATAAACGCTGATGTAATGTGTAAAATGTAAAAATGTCTACTTTGAGTTTACATTCATGTGAGTTTAACCCTCAGGTACCTTCAATTCCACTGCTCTGTGTGACAAAACAATCAGAGTGGCATGCCTATCTGATACCATCATATCCTCTGAGTCACACTCAGGTTTGGTGATAGCTTTGGTTAAAAATTCAGTGGTTAAAGAAAATGAATCTTTTAAAAATATATTAATATTTTAAATACATTTTTCTTTTCACAATGGCAGTTTTTTCATTATAATTTAATGAGGTTTTTCCAGGATAGTTCACTGTACCCCCCTCAGGCAGTGCTGGTTGTGCAGGCACACTGTGGCATACACAAACAAACACACAGACGAACTACAGAATACTCCACAGCTGAAGTGACCCAGAATAAGATCAGAGAGCAGAAGAGATGCCAGCCTGTCAGAGAGAGTTATTAATGCCCACCACACATATAAACACACAACAGCACTGTCTGGTTCACACAGTCTTCACCATCATCATTCCAGTTCACACTTTCTCTGCCTGTCACCTCACTCACCTTTTTTTCAGAATGGGTGTCATGTTGTGTTCAAACGTTTGGGGTTGGTAAGAATGTTTTTAATGGTGTTGAAAAAAGACTCTTATCCTCACCAAGACTGCATTACATTGAAAATGTGCTTACTGTGTGCAGAGTATATATAATTCATAATGGAGCAGTTGTATACATAGTATACACACTGCATACTAGAAGATTAATTTGAGAGTATGGGGATATGCCATTCTGGACATAGCCATACTCTGCAATTTATGCTATACAGTATATATAAATGTAATCTCATGAATATTATATAGTTTGTGTGTCTGTGTTTTAGGGCAACCCAAGGCCTCAGGCTGAGACTGACTGTGTGCAGCATCTCAACAATCAGCTGAGAAGAAACCGTCGTCATCATCGCCGGCACATTGCCCAACAGCAGAGGGCAGCACTGAGACGCATCCGACAGTTGCAGCAAACTGTAAGTTGCAGATAACTCCACCTCCGCCTTCATCAGCCAACTATGCTACACTGCTGTATCTAGTTTAATATGAATCTGTGAATCTGTTTTCAGCCCAGTGTAAGCACAGTGCATAGAGAGAGACAACCGGGTCAGATGGTCACATGGACCGGGCCGGGCTTCGCTCGGGTTAAAGACGGCGCTGGCCTCGAGTTCACAATCAGCAACATCCCTTACGCTATGGAATATGACATTATGATCAGATATGAGTCAGAGGTGTGTGGTCTGAAACACTTGATAGATTGTTTCAAAACATGGTAGCTGGTAGGTCATCTTAGACCAGCCTACAAACAGCAACCAGCTAGTCATACTAAGTAAGTAATCACCATCTGGAACCAGCTTAGACCAGAAACCAGCTACCACGGATCAAAACACAAATAAGTTTAAACTGGTGTAAATGTCCTTAAACACTGAAAAATTGTTTTCTTCCTTAGTATTTTTTACTTAGTATTTTAGTATTTACTTAGTATTTTTGTCTCATTTTCCAATATAAACATTCTTAAATCTATACAGTTAATACAATAAAGAAGGAAAATTACATCATATAAAGTTTTGTTTTTCTGCAAAATGTATCAAAATTAAGTGAGTTTAAGCTTAAAACAAGAAAAAAATATCTGGCAGTGAGGTCAGAAAAATAATTCAAAGATTAATCTGTTTTTTTCTTACCTCATTGACAGATTTTTTTTCTTGTTTTAAGCATAAACTCACTTAATGTTGATACATTTTGAAGTTTTTTTTTTTATTTTTTTATTTTGTTTTCAGGTAAATGTATTTTGATTAAAGAAATATTTGTACTGGACAAACATACAAGGTTTTTTTCCCCTAAATTTCTAAAAACAAATTGTAGTGTATTTATTTAATAAAATATCCCAAAATCTCATCTTTGATTTAAAGTTAATGATATTATTAATCATTTTGTCTGTTCTTTTTTGTTTGTATACAGTCCACAGAGGACTGGGAGGCTCTAGTGAGCATCACGTCCCTGGATTTACCCACAAGTCTCCGCTGTGGAAACATGCTGCCCACAGAGCAGATATACACAGTCACAATGTCCCACCACAGGAGGTAATATCATTGTGTTTATGTCTGTGTGTGTCCGTGTTTACCTGACATATCAGGAATGCTTTGTTTTGGGTTGCAATTACGCATTGATATTTCTTTGTAAGCACTCCATTCATATTTAGTGTAGTGTAGACTTATGTATTATTGCGTATTATGTACAAAGTACTATTTTAAAGCTTGTTTAGCCCACCCTCACTTAATGGGAAACAGAGTTCCACGGCAGTTGTTTTGATCGTTACCCGCAAGGGGTGAGTTGTTGGGTGCCATTGCAATCTGAGAAAATGAAAGGAGACAGGGAGTCAGGTGAGTTCAGGAAGTTCAGTCTGGATATATTACCAGTCTAAGTCTTTCGATGGGAAAATAAAACCCAGCCAGGAGATAAGACTTCACAGGCATTGTCAGGCTGGTGGAGCTGCTGTCTAACTGAGGGAAACTAAATAAGGGTGGCTGTCTGGTGCTGGAAAGGGATTTGAGTCAATGAATGTTGTTAACATAGGGAAAGGAAGCAGCTGTATGTGCTCCACCCAATTAAAGCTGGTGAAATATACTGGTAGTTTGTGAATAAAAATACTAATCGTATCTCACATGGTACTTTCCTATTTCTGTGATATACACTACCATTCAAAAGTTTGGGGTCAGTAAGACATTCATTTATTTTATTAGTATTTAATTATTTTTTCCCAAAAAAATATTAAGGTTTTTATTAGAATGGTAGAGTTATTAGAATATGATCTGGAGGATCATGTGACAATGAAGACTGACGTAATGATGCTGAAAATTCAGCTTTGCCATCACAGAAATAAATTACATTTTAAAACATATTCAAATTACATTCAAATAGATAATAGTTATTTTAAATCACAAAAATATTTTACAATATTACTGTTTTTGCTGTATTTTTCTTATTAAATAATTGCAGCCTTGGTGAGCATATGTAAGAGACTTTATTTCTTTCTTTTTCGATCAAGTAAATCAGTCTTGGATAAGCATTAAAACAAATTTCTGAATGGAAGTGTGTACATCTTCAAAAAGTGTTTTTATTTCAATTGGAAAAGTTTTATAAGATTATGATCTTCTGAAATAGGTCACAGTGTTTTGTTATGCCATAACATTTCTTTGTATTATATTTTTTAAGTCCTAAAACGTTATTTAGGATGTTAATTAGACATTAAATTTAAGATTTTTATTGGATCCCATCAGATCTTTGGACCTCATTGTATATGTTTAGACATTTTTAATTGATTTGTAGAGTAAAGGGAAAGAAATATGCATGATTCGACTGTTAATGAATATTGTTAATAATGGTCTGTAACACTTGACAGGTATGTTGAAATGCCAAGGCCCTTTTGTTTTGAGCCAAACAACCAGTATGTGGTGTCCATCCGTTTCCAGCGTCATGCCGTGTCTCACCGACATCTCACTGCCTTCACCCTGATAGACTCAGTAAGGATCCTCTCTCATTTACCATTATCAGTCATTTTTACATATTATTAAAAGCTTAAAGGGATAGTTCACCCAACAAAGAAAATTGTCATTAATTACTCACCCTCATGTCGTTCCAAACCCTTCATTCATCTAACAAATAAAGATATTTTTGATGAAATCCGAGAGCTTTCTGACCCTGCATACTAGACAGCAAGGGTCCTACCATGTTCAGCCTAGAAAGATAGTAAGGACATCATTAAAATAGTCCATGTGACATCAGTGGTTCAATTGTAATGTTTTGAAGCTATGGGATTACGTTTTTGTGTGGAAAGAAAACAAAAATAACTACTTTATTCAACAATTTCTTCAATGTTTTTTTTTTTTTTTGCACACAAAAAGTATTCTCCTAGCGTCAAAACAGTCCATCAGTGGTTCAACTGTAACATTTTAACGTTGCCCATAACTAAATAATGAGTAATTAATGACAGAATTTTCATTTTTGGGTGAACTATCCCTTGTTAAAACGAGGAAAGCATGTGTTGCAATTTCCTAACCACAGTTAAAACAAGCACTGCCCCCTGCTGGTGCAATTACATAATTGTTGAGACTTCTGTTGATCTAATAATGACAAATGCTTACTCTTTCTCTCTCTCCCCACAGCTTGTACTTATACCCAGGTATGATGAGCTCCCAGGTTTCCAGGGTGATGACGCCCCAGATGAGAGTCGACGCCAGGAGATGGAATTGTACATGTGTTTGGATTCCTTCATGACCTTGCCAATGCCTGCGCTGGCCGAGCTGTGCACTACACTCATCTGCAGCATCTCTGCGATCATGTATAACGGTGCCCTGGGTGAGTCAAACAGTGATGAGGTCAAAGCTGAAGATCCCTCCACAATGTCCTGTCAGAACAACAGTCACATCACAACACATCATTTTATTTTTTATTCAGATCAATCTCATGCTATTGTTTAGATTCTTACGAATGGCTTGATAATAGTTTGAACTTTTTATTTCTGCAGCATGTCAATGTGACCCTCAGGGTTCACTGAGTGCCGAGTGTGACAAAGTCGGAGGTCAATGCCACTGTAAACCCAATGTTATTGGCCGTAAATGTGATCAGTGTGCACCGGGGACGTACGGATTTGGGCCATATGGCTGCACTGGTAAGAGTCAGAGGAGAATAAGCATTTTAATTGATATTTAAATGAATAGGGCCGTCTTTGTTTTTTTATATCGTAACTGTTTATTTTTTCACAAACGTTAGTTAAAGATTTTAATTAAATTTGACACATATCTCATTGTTCCTCACTCCCTTTTCTCTGCCTGCAACAGTATGTGACTGCCACTCTCAGGGCTCTGTAGGGCATCAGTGTGACCCCGTGACGGGCCAGTGTCTGTGCCGGCATGGGGCGACTGGCCGCCAGTGCTCTGAATGCCAGCCTGGTCAGTGGGGATTTCCAAACTGTAGACAGTGCCAGTGTAACGGCCATGCGGAGAGCTGTGACCCTGAAACAGGTGCCTGCTATGAGTGCCGAGACTACACAGCTGGACAGTTGTGTGAGAGGTGAGAGACTGCTTAATGAGGTCAATACACTGACTAAATCAATGTTGACAAATTACATTTGAGTCACTGATTAAAGTCAAAGTGATGCATGCCATGCAAAGGAGGGTGAAGCTGTCACAATCTGTATATCAAATATGAAAAATTATTAAAGTAAATTCATTAATAAATATAGATATTTCTATATTAGATACTGACTTCAAATGTTTGAATGGTAGTGTAAGATTTGTTGATTTTATTCTGCAAGGATGCATTAACTTGACCAAAAATGACAGTAAAGGCTTTTACATTTTTGCACTATTTCAGATAAATGTTTTTTATAATTTAACCATGACAAAAAATGCATCATGGTTTCCACATAAGAAATGTTTCTTGAGCAGCAAATCAGCATATTATAATGATTTCTGAAGGATCATGTGACACTGAAGACTGGAGTAATGGATGTAGAAATTTCAGCTTTGCCATAGAAATAAATTATATTTTAAAACACATTCAAATAGATAATAGTTATTTCAAACAATTATTTTAAATCAATATTTCACAATATTACTGTTTTACTGTGTTTTTCTTATGAAATAATTGCAGCCTTGGTGAGCATATATACTGTAAGAGACTTTCAAAAAAAGAGTAAAAAAAATAAAAGTAAAACAGTAAAAATGTAATCTTTTAAATACAAAAAATTAACAAAATACTGCATAAAATATTGTTTAATAAATAAGAATTAATATGTGGTATTATGCTAATATGCATGTATCCATAGGCTGCCGTGTAATAAGTGTAGTGAGACAAGACTTAAAGTAATTAATTAGAAATAAAATGAATAAGATATTATTCTCTAAAGATGTGTATCTATTATTCTGTCCTTTCTTACTTTAGGTGTGTAAACGGTTTCTATGGTAACCCAATATTGGGTTCCGGCGAGCACTGTCACCCCTGTCCATGTCCAGGACACCCTGACAGCGGACACTCCAATGGAGCTTCCTGTCACACAGACTATGCCTCCAACCAGATCCTCTGCCAGTGTGGTGAAGGATATGCAGGTAAAATAGTGTCTCAAAATCAATAGTCTATAATTCTCATTAAGTAGGTTTACTGACAGTGTCCTCTCTCAGGTCCTCGCTGTGATCGCTGCGCCCCTGGGTACTATGGGGATCCTGAGCAGCCTGGCGGGACGTGCTGGCCGTGCCAATGCAACGGGAACATTGACCCCCAGGACCCAGAGTCATGTGACCCACGAACCGGCCAATGCCTCAGGTGCCTGTATAACACAGACGGCCACTCTTGTTCTGAGTGTAAACCAGGTTATTATGGAAATGCACTCGCTCAGGACTGTAGGCGTAAGTACAGTGACTCTAAAGCTTCAAAACATAATTGCATTTACAATGAATTGGAAGTGAATTTATACATTTATGTGTAATTCTGCACTCTGTCTCGTCCTGCAGGCTGTACTTGTGTAACTGCAGGCACTGTAGATGACTACTGTACTGATGGAGTGTGTCACTGTGATAAACGGACTGGCCAATGCCCCTGCAAGCCAAACATCATTGGCCACAACTGTGACCAGTGCACCCCCAACCACTGGAACTTCGGCTCAGACTTTGGATGTGAACTCTGCGAATGTGCCCAACCAAATTCCCTCAGCACCCACTGCAACATGGTATGTCCTGTGGCATACAGTATCTTTCTTCATCATTACATCTGTATTTTATCAGGGTTAGTCTCTCAAGATTGAAACCTCAACATAAAACTTTCTATAATAATAAATACATAGGTTGAGGTAAAGTGACTATACATTACAACAGGGGTAGTCAAACCCCCAAATGTGATGAAATGTACATGGCAACTGTTTATTGTCATGCATAAACATGCAAAAACATTTAATGCTACTAAGCTTATTTATATAAATGACATGTTTCTTTTGTTATCTCCTCACGAGAACGACAGGGTAGAAGGGGAACAGACGATAAATTACAGAGACAATAAATATAAAGAATATACAATAAAGTACAAGACGATAAAAACAAAATGCAATAAAGGACAAAACAAGGAGGCATAGCAAAAATAAACAATGATAAAAGTATATGTACTTTACTTTTTTTTATTGCCAATATATATGCTACAAAAGTTCAAAAGGGTCCGAAAGATTTTTTAAATATATTAACATTTTTATTCAGCAAGGATGTATTATGTTTCAAAAGATTTCTATTTCAAATAAATGCTGTTCTTTTGAACTTTCTGTTCTTCAGATAGTCTTGAAAAGCTGGAAATATGGTCAGAGTTTCCAAAAGAATATTAAGCAGTCTTCATTATAGATAATAATAAAAGTTTCTTGAGCACCAAATCAGCATATTAGAATTATTTCTGAAGGATCCTGTCACAATGAAAACTATAGTAATGGATGCAGAAAATTCAGCTTTGACATCACAGGAATAAATTACTTTTTAAATGTATTAAAATATAAATTGTTATTTTAAATTGTAATAATATTTATTATTTTTACTGTTTTCAATCAAATAAATGCATCATTGATGAGCATAAGATACTTCTTTCAAAATATTATGACACCAAACTTTTGAATGATAGTGTTTCTTGCAAAATTAAAAAAAAAATGTAAATTAAAAAGACAAACTAGAATAGATACCTAAATATTTATTACCTTAAACAGTTGTATCAGACATTTTAGACTTACATTACGATCAAAGATGCTTCAGATGACATTTATTTTTTTATTTATAATTAATTAATCTCATTTATTTATTTATTTATTTATGTCTGAAGAGGGACATGGATTTGAAAGTTTTTCTGGCTTAATAATTTTCTTCTTCTGCCTCTGTACTTACTTGTAGTTCAGTGGCCAGTGTCATTGTCAGCCAGGTTTTGGAGGGCGACAGTGCAGTGAATGTGAGGCGTTTCACTGGGGTGATCCCAGAGTGCAGTGTGAAGGTGAGTAGTACACTTACTCCTGTTTCTTCTCTGTGTCATCTCATTATTCCTTTATCTCTCTCTGATCAGAGTGTACCTGCCACCCTCTGGGGTCCGAGATGGCTCAGTGTGACCGCGTAACAGGAGCGTGTGTGTGTAAGGAGGAGGCTTCAGGACGTCGCTGTGACGAGTGCGCCCGCAGCTTTACCGGAAACTTCCCCAAGTGCGTTCCCTGTCATCCCTGCTTCCAGCTATGGGATGATGCTGTGTGCCAAATCGGCCGAGATCTGACCCACATCAAGGATGTCATTGCCATGATCCTGGAAAAGGGTGAGGTTCCCGGAGTCAACGATAGCCGCATACGTGAACTGGAGAAGAAGCTCGAACATGTTCAAGACCTGATTCGAAATGGAGACCGAGAGGGAATCTATAACTTAATAAGCCAGGCCATTGATGACTTGAGGTAAAGCTTGCACACAGTGGGCGGCACTGTAAATGTATTTTTACTTTAGTAAAGCTTGCAGACAGGGCCTAAA
This sequence comes from Sinocyclocheilus anshuiensis, assembly GCF_001515605.1. Taxonomy (NCBI): domain Eukaryota; kingdom Metazoa; phylum Chordata; class Actinopteri; order Cypriniformes; family Cyprinidae; genus Sinocyclocheilus; species Sinocyclocheilus anshuiensis. Next base: position 591,630 of record NW_015555711.1, read on the forward strand.
AATCATTTATGTCGCTTGCATTAACAAAGGTTGCATTATCAATCTTGCAGTTCAATTTAAACTATGTATTATTTTGCAAACGCTATTTTATTATGCACCGAACATAAATTGTTAGTTGCATTGGCATTTTGCGAGTATAATTTTGGACTTTGGTTTCACGTTACATGAAGATAATTGTAATTTTTGTTTCCATTTAAATGGACATATTTTCAGAGCGGAGATAGCTTTGACTGATGGGCGTCTGATGGGCGTGAGTTGGGAGCTGAATGTGACGGCAAACCTTGACAATGCTCTGAAACGAAACCTAACTGCACTGGAGAAAGAACTGAAAGACTTGAACAATACGCTTCACCGACTGCACAGAGAGTTCGAGAACTACCATACTGCTGGATTGGCAGGTAAAGTAGTATTTTTTTTCAGTTAAAAAAATATAAGATATGACATTGTTACCTTCCACTTTCCCAGTCTAGGGTTGGGAGTAACAGGTTAACTTAAGCTTATAAAAAAAAAAGTAATGAACGAAAAATAAAACGTGGAGGAATCACTCCAGTCCTCTGCCCCAGAAATGCAAGACAACCACTTGGTTTAGGTAAACTTAGACAATTTATTTAAATCAGCAAGAAACGTGGAAGCAATAAATGTCTTCAGGAGAAGGCCTGGCCAAAACAACAAACAAAACAGCAGCTAACTTGCAGGAGGAGTACTAAATAATCTATCCAGGTAAAAGAAAATAAATCAACAACAAAAGCTTTCCTCAACTCCCTCCCTAACCAGAAACAGGGATAAACAGTGAGTACAAAATAAAATGGCACCCTCTCCCTACAGCTTCCAATTTAATCATAAAGCAAACAAACAAACAAAAATTACAATACCTTTCTAATACCTTAACAAAGAAACTAAGTTAAAGTAGTCACACTACCTGTATAGTATCAGCACAACACTGCTGGACAACAGGCATACACTATAACAATCAAAAGTTATTCCATGAAGAAATGTTCAAAGTTTGCGCCACACTCAACAGACTTAATAAACAACACCCAACACAAGTCTGGAGCACGGGAGGAGTGAACCTCACTCCACACTGACTACGTTTACATGGACATCAGTAATCTAATTATTTACCTTATTCTAAATAAGACAATATTATGATTAAGGTGTTTACATGAGTTGATTTTAGAATATTCCTTTCATGTTCCCGTTTTGCATGTTATAGTACATAGTTCGATTAATGGCACGCGTCATTACGTCACCACGCGATGCCATCCGACATCCCCTCTGGAATTTCACGTATAAACATATAGTTCGTCTTCGTTATGATGCCATATACAGTTTTGGGTGTTTCATTTTAAATTTTACGAAAGCTTCAAGTGCAGTTAATTATATGTCATGCTATACGTGCAAACAGACGACGGTGGTGTTGAAGCTATTATTAAAATCAGAGTATTGTTGTCCATGTAAACGTACTCAGTGTTTCTTCTGCTCTTTTGTGTGGTTTGCCTCTCTGCAGCACATTCTCTGACAAGCACCACCTGTGGGCAATTTGCTACTGCCAAGCAAGCAGAGAGAGAGAGAGAGAGAGAGAGAAGAAAACACATACACAGGGAAACATAACCATACCCAAAGGGGTGGGAAAAACACACTCAAAAATAAATATATACATCCCAGGGATGTAACAACATTTATTAAATTCAACATCCAAAATTAACCAAATAAAAAAATGCTCAAATACTTGATTAGTTTGTAATCTTTTAATCAAAATTCCTTGTCTAAAATGACTTTCCTTTAAGGCCAGTTCACACCATCAACGATAACTATATTGAAAACATCAACAGATGATAATGTTCTGTTTATCATAAGCTCGCGCTGCCAGTTTGTCATCTGCCGCTTTAAATACTTGAGCTTTTTTAAGTAAGGTGAATTCTGATTGGCTATTATTATATCGTTCATCAGCTGAAAAAAAGAAAAACCTTTCTAAAAGATATTTGGAATGGACTATTGTAAAATATGAACTAATAGCCAAATAACTATTTGAGTATTATTTAGCAAACAAACTTGCATTCCATTTTCATATGTAAAATCTACTTTTCACCATCCAATCAATAAAAATAAAAGTATTTTTTGTTGTGTGTCCTGTTTTCCTATGTCACATGTGACATTCGAAAAGTAAAATGGATTGCAAATGACACTCTTACAATTTCCAAGAAAAAATCAGCAGGAAAATCACCTTTTCATTCACATTCACCACATTTTTGTTAAAAACATTTAAGCTGTTAATGTCTTTTGTCGTTTTTGTTTTACAGAGCAGTTTGAAAACGTTCGCAAGTACTACCAGATTTCATTGAATTCAGAGCAGCGCTGTAATGCCTCCGTATACGGACCCCAGAGTCCTGTGGAACAGTCTGAAGACACACGTAACCGTACCGAAGCTCTGCTGAAAGAAAGAAAGGACAGCTTCATGCGTACAGTCACCGCCAATAATAAATCTTTGTCTGAACTGGACGAAAAAACTCATGAGATCGACCGAAAACTCCAGCACCTCAACAACAGGGTAGAGACTTTGGGCAAATCTTTGGCTTGAGACCTGGAAGGGAGCGTCATGAATCTTTATCAGTGACGCATTCTTGTTTTTCTTATGCTTTAAGGTATGTGGTGGCCATGGCAATGCTAGTGCTAATAGTAGCTGTCCAGATAGCCCCTGTGGAGGAGCTGGCTGCCGTGATAGCGATGGTGTGCTGAAGTGTGGAGGGAAAGGATGTAAAGGAACTGTTGGTGCCTCATTGAAGGCCCTGGACAATGCTGATGATGTTCATAAGAACCTGACCACTACCAGTAAGGAGCTACAAACCATTGCTAAAAAGGTAAACGGGTGTCTGTTTGAGCATGTGCAGTGCATGTGAGCTTTTGAAAGAGCCTGAATAATCATTGCTTTACTCTCAGCTCCGAGACATTGCTACACTCACCCAGACTGTGAAGACTCAAGCGAAGGACACTCTTGATAAAGCCCAGGGCAAGAAAGAACTCTTTGAGAACTCCAACAAGATGCTTAAAGACTTCATTCAGAAGATTAGAGATTTTTTGAATGGTAAGGGGTTGTGGTTGCGTTGTGTGAAATGCAGAGGCGTCTAGGGGATAGTTCAGCCAAAAATGAAAATTTCCTCACCCTTAAGGCCCGTTCACACCAAGAACGATAACGATATAGTTCTAAAATTCATTTTCAGTATTAAAGAATAGCAGAGTCCACACCATAACTATAATGATAAAGGCGCAGAGAAACGATATAGTTGGAATCACTTTCAAAACAAATTTTTTCCAGCTAATGAACGATAAAAACATTGACACCCAAGCAGAATCAATCCTGCTGTAACGAGCTTGAGAATTTAAAGCGGCAGACGAGTGTGCACTTAGAATAAACAGATGATATCATTCGCTATCTTATAGTTATCTTTATAGTTATCGTTCTTGGTTTGAGCGGGCCTTTATGCTGTTCGAAATTCCATACAATACCATAAATGTATACTACCTTTCATAAGTTTGGAAAATATTTTTCTCACCTAGGTTGCATTTATTTGATCAAAAATGCAGTAAAACAATAATATTGTCAAGTATTTTACAATTTAAAATGTCTCTTTTCTATTTAAATATATTTTAAAATGGCATTTATTCCTGTGATGTCAAAGCTGAATTTTCAGCAGCTGAATTTTCATTACTGCAGTCTTCAGTGTCACAGGATCCTTCAGAAATCATTCTAATATGCTGATTTGCTGCTAAAAAATAAATTTCCTATTATTATCTATGAAAACAGATGTGCTGCTTAATTATTTTAAGGAAACCGTGACACATTTTTTTAGGCTTCCTTGATGAATAGAAAGTTCAAAAGAGCAGCATTTATTTGAAATAGAAATTTTAGTTTACTGTCAAATTTTCTTTGCTGTCACTTTTGATAAATTTAAATTCACAATATGTAATTTTCGCCGCTGGAGGGCGTGTATTCAAAATAAATAATGTATCCTTACTGAATAAAAGAATTAATTTCTTAAAAAACTCTTACCGACAGTAGTGTAGTCCATAAAACCGTATGGCAACAGTAGTATGTATCCAATACTTTACTTTGTCTGAGGAACAAAAAAGAAAAAATGAAAATCATAAAAATTGTAATATTAACATAAGGGTGAATAAATGATAAATTGACATTTCTGCACGAACTGTCATTTTAACATGTTTAATTATCATAAATGCCTAATTGTCATTTTTGAAAACAATAAAAAGCCTTTTTCTTAATACTAAAACTGCTATATTCAGAGGAGGGAGCAGATCCAGAAAGCATTGAAAAAGTGGCCCAGCAGGTTTTGGCAATCTCCTTGCCAGTCAACAGGACCGTAATACTCAACATCGTCGAGCAGATCAAAGCTAACATCGCCAACCTCACCAACGTGGAGGGAGTGTTCAATCACACCTCAGAGCAACTGGCCAAAGTCAAGGATCTGCTTAAGAGAGCTCAAGATGCAAAGTAAGTGAGAGAGAACATTGCTCACTATTTTACACAGAAATCCACATTATAGTAAATTACATTGTATGTGTGTGTGGTTTTGTGTTTGCACAGGGCTCAAGCTGAAGGGGTGAGCGATAATATCAATAAAACTAAAGAAGCACTTGAAACCTCTCAGAGTGCCATAAAAAAAGCTGAGAAGGAAATGACCACAGCCCTAGAAAATCTCAAGAATGCCCAGAACATCACTACTATGGTAAGCCTTTATTATTATTATTATTATTATTATCAGTGTTGAAAACAGTTGCGCTGCTTAAATTTTTTTGTGGAAACCATCATACTTTTCTCGTGATTCTTTGTAGCATTATTGAATTGATATCGAATCATAGTCTAAGATCTGAATTAATCTGCTTCTGTCTCTTTCCTGAACAGGTTGACAACAAACTCTTAAATTTAGACAGCAACCTCATGGGTGTGATGATGCGACTGGCCAATTTGTCACATGGAGTGGATTTATTGAAAAATAAAACGGAGCAGAACAGGGAGATGGCAAAAGATGCCAAAGCTCAGTCCGACAATGCAACTCAAGAGGCTGCTGGACTGCAAGAGGTGTGTGTGTGTGTGTGTGTGTGTGTGTGTGTGTGCACGTCTAGCTATATTTTAGAGCCTCTTCCATTAACTTTTTTTTTTTTTTGTGCATGTTTGTGTTTAAAAGGAACTGGTAAATGCAGAGAATCTGTATAATGAGCTGAAAGCGAAGGTGGACTCTGTGGGAGGGACAGGAGAAGGTAACATTAGCCAGAAAGCTATAGAGATGAAGAAAGAAGCAGAGGAACTGCTGAAGAAAGCCACCACAGGCATGGAAACCCTCAGAAGTATGTCCAAATGCATTAAACATTTACTAAAGCAAAGCACTGAAATTTTATGCTCAAATGAACCTATGAGCCAAGTGTTATTTATGCTGTCATTTTTGTTATTAAACACAGTAACAAATGTGAATATTTTGAGATATTTGACTTTGTTTGGCTCTTTTCTCATCTTCTTGTTTTTCTGTGTCCCTCCTTTGAAGAATTGGAGAGAAAATTCAACAAGAACGAGCAGAAAATGCAGCAGCAGCGGGATGAATTGGCGGATCTGGAGAAAAACGTTACAGAAGTCAGAGAATATATCCGATTAAAAGTCATGGGCTACAACAACTGTCAGTAGGAACTGTAAATAACAGACAAAAGCCTGAAATCAGACTTCAATTTATGTTCTCAATCACCCTCCGTGTGATTCATATATTGATCCATTACAACCCAAATTGCTATTTCATTACAAATCAGCAGCTTCACTACTTAATTGTTATGAAGTTGATGACAAACTTCAGAGTAAAGTACTAGGTCTTATTGTCGTCCTGCTAAATCAGTGGTTCTCAACATTTTTCAGGTGTCGGAGGGCTGAAAAATGGACCATCTAATACCAGAAGTCTAATTTGATGTCCTTTTCACTGTTCCTGACTTGAGTCACCATTTTGTTCCTACATTTTTTCACCCGTTTTTTTTTTTTCTAAACTGCTGTTTTGTTCATATTTTATTGAAACTAGCAACTAGCTGACTGTTTGCTAGCTAAGAAATGGAAACAAATGCTTACATCCACTGACAGAACCGTCAGTTATGTTGTTAATTTAATGTTAACAGTCAGTTTATTAATTTGATTAATTTTAATTAACTCAATATTGGTGTTTTCTTTTATATTTGTAATGTTTTTTTTGTTTGTTTGTTTTTACAAGCCAATCAACAAAACAGACCACAATTTGAGAACCACTGTACTAAATGAACTGCAGACCAACTGTTGTGTAGCCTAGTGGCCAAAGACGCACTACTGTTCAAAGGTTTGGGGTCAGTAAGATTAAAGAAATGAACACTTTTATTCAGCAAGGATGCTTAAATTGACGAAAGTGACAGTAAAGACATTTAAAATGTCAAAAGATTTATAAGAACTATTCATCAAAGAATCCTGAAAGGCTGCTGAAAATTCACTTAATTCACACTTAATGTTCATTTAATATTAAAATAGAAAATAGTTGTTTTAAATTGTAATGTTATTTCACAATATTACTGATTTATAGATCTTTGCAGACTTAAGAAGCATGAGGCTTCTTTCAAAGACAATCAAAGAAAAATCTTACCGACCCCAAACTTTTCAAACTGTAGTTACATTTAAACTCTGAAGTGCCTAACATCATATTTTTTATATTATGTAAAAAACATATATGAACACATTAAACCTTTGATATGGAATGCAAACGTTACTGTTTTGTTTTATTTATATGCAGAAACAGCCTCAGTTTTTTGTGTATTACATCTGTAGTACAAGAGGGGGCGATAGAGAATGTAGAAAAAAGTTCCAACAGTGGGACATATTACAATGAAACGTATATCAGTCCTCATTTTTATGGTACTAATGCATATTTCTGAATTTCAGGTTTGTTTCAGCATTATATATTGCACCTTTAAAGTTGTGTCTATTGGCTTTTCTGTCTCTGCATCATCCTTCCTGTGTCTGTTAGTGTTAGGCAGGACATGTTCATTTCTGTGGAGTAATCCTGTTTTGTGTTTGGATCAGTGGCTTTAGCTGACCCTGAGCTTTGATTCATATCATACCACTGAATCACATATTTGTTTCACGTCATATGTTTGACTGTCTTCTCCCAATAGTCCTGTACATTTCATAAGAAAAATTATGTTTGATAGATCACCTGAGTAAAATTAGGCTATCTATATATCTATCTATATCTATATCTCTCTCTCTCTCTCTCTCGCTCTCTATATATATATATGTATGTATGTATACTGTTATGAGTACAGCGACTAGACACATAAATACATATTTAGTGGCGGATACGTTTTGTTAGCATTCTGTCTGGTGTTTAGTTAAGAGACAGGGTTTTAACCCAGGGCTTTGTACTGTGTACTGTCAAAAATGTTATACTTCATTAAATTTTAATGATCTTATAGGCATTATATAATGGATACATTTTTATGAGTTTAAATAAAGTGATTATAAAGTGTTGCTGACAAAATCTAGCTTTTTTTATTCTGGGGGTCTCTAAATCTGGCTTGGAAAAACCTGGTTGAAATAAGTTACCAATAAAAATAATTTTGTGAGCTGTATTCACATAACCAGACAATGTTTAACGTGAAAGTCTGTCATTAGTTATTTGCATAAATATACAAATTGTTGCTTTATCGATCATGAAGCTTTCCTAAACCTAAATCTATTAAAAATGAATACTGTATTGTGTAAAATGTAAGTGGATATTACTATACTTGTTATTGAGAGAGTCCTTTTAAATCAGTTTTCTCATGTGGGCGCTGCGGAAAACAAGAGGTGGATTATTTTTCCTAAATAACTCTCTGTGGCGTTGCCTGAGGACTGTGTTGCTTTACCATTCGCGGGCATCTTTTTAATCCAGTTCGTGATTTCCATCGGTCATTTCCACGGCTGTTAACAGGACTTCAGAAAGTCCGTCTGACTCTGATAGCGCTCAAAGTCTCAATGGCTTAAAGAACAGCTTGACCATCGACAACATCACAGTAAACATGTGAGTACGAGCTTCCAGCATTAGTAAATACATGCCTATGCTTGTGTTTTATTACGGAAAGTTTTATATGACTGTAGACTTTTGTCTAGTAGTTATATGAGAAGCTGAAGTTGTGTGACAGCTCATTAGTGATTTTCATATTTTAGAGGCGCGCGGCAGTTGAAGGGAGCTCATCATAAAGCCATGCGAGCGCTTGCCTTACTGCTCATCTGTGGTAAGTGTAGCATGAATCACAAAATCCTGTTATGTCTATGTGCTGTTATTAGAGCAAGACTCCATATTTATTCACCATGTAGTTATTATTCTTAATATCTTATGTTTTATCTTAATGTATTATTAGCAGCCACTTCGTGTAATTTATAACATATGTAAATATGTTTTGTACATTATGAAACATTTTTTGTTGTTGTTATGGGGCAATTGCCACTGCTTACTCTATGCACCTTTTGAGAGACAGAGCTGATTTTTTTTTTAGAAGTTTATCACACACACACACACACACACACACACACACACAGAGAGAGAGAGAGAGAGAGAGAGAGAGAGTAATTATAAGTTTTATATATTATATGTGACCCTGGAGCACAAAACCAGTCATAAGTCACACGGGTATATTTGTAGCAATGGCCAACAATACATTGTATGGGTCAAAATGATCGATTTTTGACAAAAATCATTAGGTTATGAGGTAAAAATCATGTTCCATTAAGATATTTTGTACATTTCCTACCATAAATATATCAAAACCTAATTTTTTATTAGTAATGTGCATTGCTAAGAACTTCGTTTGGACAAATTTAAAGGCGATTTTCTGAATATTTTGTTTTTTTTGCACCCTCAGATTCCAGATTTTCAAATAGTTGTATCTCAGCCAAATATTGTCCTATCCTAACAAACTATACATCAATAGAAAGCTTATTTATTTAGAAAAAATATATATTTATTCCAAAAATTTGCCCTTATGACTGGTTTTGTGGTCCAGGGTCACATATATAAGTTATATCATCTATCTATCCATCTATTAAATCTCTTCCATATTCGGTTTTACATTATCAATTTATTTTGATCTGCATGTGTTTCATATTTTTCAAGTGGGGCAGACTGATTAACATTATGTATTTGAATATCCATGTTTAGATGTACTTTTTAAGCAAAATGTGTTTGAGCCACAAGCCTTAACCTTATCTTATACCCTTCTTACATTATATATGTAGGAACTCATACATTTCTTGCATTTAAATGTGTTCAGCCAATTTTAATCATTCACCAAATGTTTTTGAGCCTGACCCCACACAAGACCCATGAATCATTTGCACCTGCTTATATAACTGAAGTCTGTTCTATCAATGTCTCAGTAGACAGTTCAGTTGACTTGTGATGCTCCACACTAAAACTGAGTCTGAAGGGAGGCTCTATCTCAAAGGTCTCCAGACAATGTTATTACCCCCCTCCGGCACCCAATTAGCTTATTTGCTTATTTCCTCTGTCTGTCTAGTTAAAGCTGAAACAAATTTATGGGCAATACTAAAAGGGAAACAAGAGGTCAGCAGGTTACAGAGAGGCCATGTGTATTGGATTAGTAAATGACAGTTCTTCACTCATTGAGTTTGTTTCATCCTTGATTACTTGTTCTTTGATAAATTAAGCACACCTTTTGGATATGAGACACTAAATCTGCTCAGTCGAGTATACTGACCTTCACATTCCTTTTTCTCTGCCCTTTCTTCCTTTAATCCATGGTTTTGCAACTGGGAGTTTGACATTAGGGATATTCAGTGGGTTCAGTGGGACCTTCAGGGGTTTGTGATTAGAAATAACAAATTAAATTAAATGAATACATTCTAGTACATTAATTCTAGTACAATAGAGCATTTACATGAGCTTATTAAAATAGTTCATTTGATAGTTAATTTTGATACATTACATTTAGTAGGCTAATAGTTTTATTAGTTATTTGAATAAAAGCATTCAATAATTTGCAAATAATTGTGAACCCTGTTTTAATCTTAAAGTTTTGACAGACTTCCTACACATTTTACTGTTATTTTTCATTCTTCTGGTGTTTATTTCTTTGAATCTGGTGTAATAGCAACTATCTAGATTTCTCCTTATTACTTCATATATATATATATATATTTGCTGTTTAGTTTAAATAAATGGGCTTTTTGGGCTTGGAAGGAATGTTTGAGTTACATTAAACTTTTTCATTTTAAAATATAAAGGAGCATTTTATTCATTGTGCCTTTTAAAGAGGCTACATGGTTATATTACAGTTTTATTTTGTACATATACTGCTAAGAGTCACGGTCTCGACTGAGAAATTGCCATTTATACCGCTGACCTTGCTCATTAAATGCTGTCTCCTCAGTGCATTTACAGTGTTCCATATCTTTCTTAATCATTTAGTGTTACTGTCCAGCTGTCCTCCGCTGTAAGTTTTGTGTAGGTGATGGGCTGCAGGGCTCAACAGGAGCCTCTGTGTCTGCGAGGATTGATAAAGCTGGAGAGAATGTGGAGGTATCAGAGGCAGAGCAGTGGGAGTGTTATTTTTGGTGAGGCTCTAATGAAAGTAGCAGGCTTGTAAGAGGCAGACAGCCGATGAGGAGATGCTCTTATTTAGTTCCTGTCACATTTTCCATCTGCTGCCTCTCTGAGTTTAATTTTAAAGGTCTTTGAACTGTTCACAGATTGTGTGACTCTGTCAACATTGTTAGCAGACAGTCATGGTTGCCTGTTAATGCAGACATAGTTTTTTCTATAAGCCAGCTATATAATTTTACCTTGATTGCCAACTTTAAAATGGTTTCGTAAGCAGATGTCACTATGTACATGTATATAATCAACAACTGTAAGTAGGATAGCACTAGTCCAATAGGGCAAGTGACAGTTCCATTAATCGACCCAAAATTCACTCACACTGGCCCCTGGCCAGCAGATGATCTTTACTGTAGAGCCCTGCTTTCCCATCCAGTATGTTAATTTTTAGTGGCAAAAATTGATTCCTTGTGAAATTAGAACTTATTTTTACCTTCAACACATCACATTAGATTTTCAAAAGCTATGGCCAACTAGCATTAAAGGCCATCTAAGACCCTAAAATTAAATCATAGTCCTTCTCCAAAAAATCATGAAATAATCCAGTCAAGCTGTTTCTTCAGAAAGAGAGAGAAAATAAACATGAAATAAAAAGAAAGCCTTGATGAAAAGAACTTGAAAAGCTGTAAGGAACCTTTGTTCATAATTTTCATCTAAAGGCAATGCTTTGGTGCGAGTGGAGGAGAGGAAACTGCAGAAATCCATTTTGACTCTCCTACTTTCAGTCTCTTTCTTCTGCTTGTTTGCCTTGTGACTTTTTTCATTCCTCTGATGTGTGCTGTGATCATACGTCCCCCAGTGAACAGCTGTGTGGTGGGGACACAGGTAGAGGCCGGTGGCTGTGATCCATAGAGCCGCCTGAATGCTGTCGCTGCCGAACCCTGCACTCCATAACAATGGGGCAACACGATGCTTTGATAGAGCTTTGAGGTGGCAGAGGAGGGAAAATAGAAGAAAGGAAGAATACAGGGGGTGGAGAGGTGGTGAAATGAAAGGGGAAGAGACGCGTCTGTTTATACGAGTCGAGCTGAATAAGATTTCTGCCTTAGGGAAGACGTTTCTAGAAAGAGCGAGCAGTTGGATTGTATATCAAATCCACGCGGCAAAGTTAGTGAGAAAATGAAGAAAAAAGTTCTGTTGTTAAAGGAATAGTTTAATTTAAAAAAATTACAATTCTGTTCAAAAATCTTTCTTCTGGCCACTTTTTTCCATTCACTGTAGCTTTAAAAAGGATAGGCTAGTTTTTCTTCTGAACAAATCATTCAGGATGGATTTGTGGTCTGAACTCATTGAAAAGATTTGACTCAAAGGAATGATTTGTTCACAGATTGAACCACTTTTTTTCACATTCTTTCACATTTCGCATACTTTCTCTGTCCTTTGACCTTTTCCTGAATCCTGTCATATTTCATGCTTACTCCAGATGTGGACTTGTGTGTCACAGCTGTATATACCTCCATATGTGATTGTCAGGATATGAGTGCTTTAACAGGCTGTCCTGAGGGGAATGAAGAATGATCTCATCTCTCATGCAGGTCAAGGGAAGGTGTGCAGCACATTATAATTCATGCTCAGCTGTACCTGTTTTCCCCAGAGTACCTGCCCATATTACATCCTCTTTAACAAGCTGGAACCGCTCCAGAAACTTTCACCATTTCAACTTAGAATTCACTAATACTTTACAATAAGGTTCAATTTGTTAACCTTAGTTAATGCATTTATAATACGAATATAATACAACATTTATTGATCTAGGTTAATGTTAATTTTAAAATTTTTATGAACTGTTATTACTGTATTTACTCTGTTATTTAACAATGGCCTTGTATTTCCTCTTTACCTGCATTTTTCTTCTTGCAGAGGCGTAATTACAAACGAGACCTACTAGGTTATTGAAATCTCTCATTTCTAAACTATGTGGAGGCTTTTTAAGAGGCCAATAATAAAGGATTGTGGAAAGGCAATTTTTCACTTTTTTTGTAATTGACAGGTCTGTTGACAGACTTTCCTAGGCTTTACACTACTGTTCAAATATCTTGGGGTCGGTAGGTTTGTCAGTGTTTTTGAAAGACGTTTCTTATACTCTTATGTTTATTTCATAAAAATACAGTAAAAACATTGTGCAATATTATTAAGTTTTCAGGATTGCTTGATAAAGTTCATAAGAACAGCATTTTTTGAAACCGAAATCTTGTGTAAGATTATAAATGTCTTTCCTGTCACGTTTGATCAATTTAATGGATTTCTACTGAATAAAAATATTAATTTATTATAAAAATAAATTAAAAGTATTTATTTATTATAAAAAAAACTTTTGAATTGTATAGGTAGAATTAAATATTATTACATTTCGTTTTTTTTTTAAATTATTGTCCCTGTAGATAAACATTGTGTTAAATCTGAATGTGATCAGATTGTTTGGATTGTATGTTTTTTTACTTGTGTCACAGTTCTCATTGACTTTATTAATGTTGTACACTATGTAAGCAGGTCAGGAACACAGTTAATCCTTCCTCCTTTATTCTCATCAGGAAAAGGACTGTATTACATTTAAATTCAAAAACAAATACCTAAAGACTAATTATCTGTATGTTGATGTCGCTAAATTGATGACATCAGTTCATTGCCACCATGCTGTTTTGTTCCAGCAGACCATATCTGTGTTTCTGGATTGTGAGCTTAGAGTTGTCATGAAATGGCATTATAACCAGGCATTATTACTCTCATTTTTGCATAACTACTCTCAACCAGTATTACACAGCATGTGCAGTTAGTTGTATGACGTGTGAATGGATCTATCAGGGCTGTAGCTGTTTTGGTCAGAGGAGGAGCCATAGCATGGGGCATCTGGAGGGGTGTATGTGGGTGTGTGACCGGAGAGGAGCTAGATATGACAAGAGCTGGAAATAGCTCCAGGGTTAGAGAAGAGAGAGCAGACTTTGAGACTGGGCAGTGGGCTCCAAATAGCAGACACCTCTCGTCAGACTAACTAGACTCACAGTGCCAAAATAAACTCAGTGGAAAGGGAGTAACAAAAGCAGCAGCAATATCCTGCATCCACATGTATTCTCTATATTTCACATTTCCCCACAAGGGCATCTCAATGCTGCATCATCATTACTGTCATGTCTAGCTGAGGCTGTGACAGTGGTCAGGACTGTGAGGAAACAGTGGTCATTTTACTGTCACACCTAAAAGCTATGTTGTTGTCTACCTTTCTGCCCTTGTCTCACACAGTGGCCAAAAAATTACTTAAATACTCAAGCCACACCTAAAAATGTAAGAACATCTTTGCGATGAGGATTTATTGATTTGTTGATTAAAACCTGCTCCCTAAATCATGTGTAAAAAGTGTAATGAAAAAAGTTAAAATATATTAATATGATAGATAAATTATAATATATTAATTATTTCTGTGATTATATAGACACTACCATTCAAAGTTTTTTTTTTCAGCAAGGGTGCAATAAATTGATCAAGTGACATTTATAATAATACAAAAGATTTCTAATTTAAATTAATGCTGCACTTTTGAACTGTCTATTCATCAAATAATCCTGAAAAAAATGTATCACGGTTTCCACAAAAATATTAAGCAGCACAGCTGTTTTCAACATTGATAATAATAAGAAATGTTTCTTAAGAACCAAATCAGCATATTATTGTAATGATTTTTTTAAGGATCATGTGACATTGAAGACTGGAGTAATGACTGCTGAAATTTTAAATTATATTCCAATAGAAAACATTTTTTTAGATTTTAATATTTATTTTAATTTTAGAGTTTTAAATATTTTTATTTTTGTGTTATTTTAAATTTCACAATATTGGGATTTGTACTTTTATCAAATGAATGCAGCCTTGATTATTTATATAATATTGACATTCAAAAATCAAAAAAGACAAAAAAAATTGAATTGAATCATTCCAAATGCATAAGATCATTCTACATTTGTAATAATCAAGTTTTAATCAATTGGTAATGCATTGAATTAAACTATTTGCTAATACTATAGATCCAAGATTCACTTTAAATATAGACAACACAAGCAAACCTTTTAACCAAAACATTTTGCACAATGACATTTGGGATGATTTAAACGATAAAACAATAAATATACTATTTAAAACAAAGCATATGGGCAGAATAAGGAGAATAAGCACAATCCCTCAATATTCAGAATAGTAGAAGAGTTTTCAATTACATTTTTTCAATGACTTTTACGTTTGATCTCAATCTTTTGGGTTTCATCCTTAGCAGGTACCACATCACTCATACATACAGTGATGCTAGCGATCATGTGTGCAGATCTGGGGGTGAAGTTTTGTCACACAGAGGGTCTGTACGGGTGGCACGTATTTAGGAATACTAGCTTCCATCCGTCTATCCATCCCTGATCAAATCTGTTCCCCTCCCCTAGAGAATACTTACCTCAGGATAACATTTTCTGCATTCCGACAACAGGTGTACAAATGAGTCGAGGAAGAGTCTCTAAATCTGTATGTCAAAGGAAAGCAGAGGAAATGCCTCCGTGCTTCTTGAAGGGTTAGTTCACCCAAAAATGAAAATTCTGTTATTAATTACTCACCCTCCTTTGTGTTCAGAAGATGAACGAAGGTCTTACGGGTTTGAAACGACATGAGGGCGAGTAATTAATGACAGAATTTGCATTTTTGGGTGAACTAACCCTTTAATGTACTATTTAGGTAGTGACCGACTGTTTTCTGTCACTCAGCTGCTGAAGAATGTGCCGTGTTAGTGTCACTTTTTCCCCTCTCATCAAAAGTACAGTCCCCAGGATTAAAATGGCTCTCTGGGGTTAGAGACAGGTACAAGGAAGCGATTCTCTGCCTTCCCTGGTTGAGAACAATCTCCCTCTGAAAGCTGAGAGGGGCAGAGATGCAAGAGAATGAAAAAGTGGAGCTCTTGAACAAAGCGGACAGTCCCAGCTGTGATAATCCCTACCTGGCACACTGAGCCAAACCCTGACCAGCAGAAACTGAAGACAACAGATAAAAGAGGGAGGGGGGGTTATTAGATATACAGAAGAAAAGAAAAGTGCACGAAAAAGGTGTTTAAGAGAGAAAGACAGAGAAAGAGTCACCTTCTTTTCGTCTCATCCTCTGGGTCTTACTAGG
The DNA here is from genome assembly GCF_001515605.1 of Sinocyclocheilus anshuiensis. Taxonomy (NCBI): domain Eukaryota; kingdom Metazoa; phylum Chordata; class Actinopteri; order Cypriniformes; family Cyprinidae; genus Sinocyclocheilus; species Sinocyclocheilus anshuiensis. The sequence goes on from NW_015555711.1 coordinate 607,436, forward strand.
AGATTAGCTCAGACAGGCCAAACAGGACACCAGAGAGCATCATGGGATATGGTCAGTCCACAATCAGTGTGGCTGTGTTTTCAGAGATATAGATAACACACTCTGCCCTACACCAGGCTGCACTGTACCGCACTGAGACTGAGTTTGTCTATTCTGAGTCAGTGAGCCTTGTCAGGACCACAGTACAGCCCCTATAGCAGACACCCCTCAGCCGAGGCTGACGCTGTTATAGACTTCAGAATATTTATGTTGGTTTGACAAAGACAGCATATTCCTATTGTACAAACTTCTTTAAAACTGTCTAAACAAGCTCCTCTTATCATCTAATTAAGATTCACATTGACCACCTATGGCACGGTCCTTGAGCCTGTTCTGACTGTCTGTGTTTGTGTCTGTCTATTGATTTGTCTCACCATGTATGTCTGTCTTTGTGTTTCTCAGTCTGTAGCCATTTATCTATCTATCCATCTGTCTTTAGTGCATCTATCTATCTATCTATCTATCTATCTATCTATCTATCTATCCATCTATCCATCTATCCATCCATCCATCCATCTATCCATCTGTCTATCTGTCTATCTATCTGTCTGTGTCTGTCTGTCTTTATCCATCTATCTGTCCATCCGTCTGTCTGTCAGAAGTTAAGAGTAATTCATTTCGCAGTATACATTGATTGTAATCAGTACATTCTGTTCAACACAATAATATACATTTTATGTATTTCTGAAACAGCAACCTTGGCTGCAGGGTCTTTAATTTGTGATCTCCTCAGCGAGTACAGTAAGGCAACAGCAGGTCTTTGTTAGCTCTGAGGTATGTCTGCCGTGCCAGATGTCCTCCCACATTCCTGAGAGCTTGTCCATGTAAGGCAGGAGCAGAGAGTGGCACACACTGACTGAGGGGCAGCTTTCTCAAAGAAACCCTCGGACATAGTATGAAACTTGTATATATGACGCATGGTTTGACCATCATAAAAATACAACAACAGTATGGCCTCTCTGTTCTCGCTGTCACCATTTATTATCATAGCTCATTGTGGATGTAGCAACTAAATGAGAAACTATTTCCATTTGTCAATCCCATACGTGAACGTTTCTTCCTCCATCCATGACTTTATTTTGCTCTTGCCACCTGTTGATCTTGTATAGCCAAGAATATTTAAAAGGACAGTGTACTCAAAAATCCTGTCATCATTTTCTCATCCTCATGTTGTTCCAAACCTGTATGGAACACCAAATATTTTTTGTCTATACAGTGAAAGTCAGTGGGGTCCAAAATAATACTGGACCCCATTAACTTTCATTGATGACTGAGATATCACTGAGGCATTTTTCAAAATGTTTTCTTTTGTGTTCCACAGAAAAAAAGTCATGCAGGTTTAAACAACATGAGGGTCAGTAAATGATGACAGGATTTTCATTTTTGGGTTAACTATCCCTTTAACAGGGAAACTCCTCTACCTCTCACTCACATTGAAGCCTTTGCTTCCGATAATTCAGCTCCTGTCCACTTTCTCACTGTTTTGTGGTTCAACACACTGCCAGAAAAATTAAATGTAATACCAGCGCCAGATTTGTCATTGCTCATTAATTGAATTTAGTGTATCTGGACTTATCTGTGGTTAGCTGTCCTGCTTGTAAGAGGAAAAGACATGGTTGTCCCTTGAGTTTCAATTGATCATTTTTGAGGCATTTTCCCATCAGTTCCTGCAGTTTACTGTAAGGCTTTATTTTGGAGTTTGGCTCCAGGTGGGTGTGTTGCTGTGTGAGAGATGGTATGGTGCCAGACAGACGCAGCTGTCTTGTGTTGACGACACAGATCTCTGATGAATAAATGCTGTAAACAAGAGTTTTCCCAGGCTCTTCAAGTCCATTAATGTGACTACGCTTTCCTAATTCTCTTTGTGTGTTAGTTTACATTTGATTTCTGAGGTTAAAAGCTAAAATCTATCAAGACAAATTATGCACATTTGAATGTATGTGTGTATCACAGCACCTGTCTGAAGCAGGCCCAGCTTTCTTTACTGCAAATCCCAACATCATCTCACATCGGGTTTGTTTGGGACACTGGCAGGAATGTTTAGCAGCTGTTGAGTGTTGTAAAAGGTTATTCTGAAACTTGAAATCTCGTAACCGCTGTCTCTGTCTCTCTTTCTCTCTTATTAAAGCTACACATACCGTACTTGATCCAATTTTTAAATGTGGCTGCAAAGCATGTACATGTTTTAATTACTAGGGCTAAAGACTTTTACTAATATTTTTATATAATATACTAATATTTTTGAGCTCTTTGGCAATATGTTTATAGTTTTTTTTCTTATATGCACACACGCACACACTTTATATATATACATATATACACTTAATATATAAATTAGTGCGTTAACGCAGGCGATTAATTTCTGTTTAACGTGTTAAAAATATTTAATGCAATTAACACAGGGGCGGAGCTAGGGTTGGCCACCACTCAAAACTGCTGTTTTTGTCACTTTTTCTCTTGACAAGAAGTGCATTTTATTCAGTTGCAGAACGTCTTTACGAGCACATCAAACGGGAGATGTTTTAGACACGCGCTCCAACTTCACTTCAGCACCAAGCGCGAGTCAAACGAGCGTGGAAACGGTACTGTGCTTGCAGCACCTGCCTTCAATTGAATTTAGTGTTTGATAACTTCAATTTCAATTTCTGTATATTTCTGCTGAAGGGCACAGGTAAATATGACATTTATTATAATGGATTTATGTGAAGATTGCTTTAAGTTCACTTAAATTAGAAACTATTTTTTAAAGTCTAATAAATGTTAAAATTGATAGCTTTTAATTATACTGTAATGTTGAATGGCTATAGTCAATGGTTAAATATTAGGGGGGAAAACTATTTTATAGAGACATCAGTATTATTGGTATCAGTGATACTGGCCTTCTGTCACTGCGAGACGTGGACTCAGTTTGCAGGTGCCAAAAGTCAATTTATTGAACAGTCTTGAAGTTCAAAAAAGGGAAAAAATAAACAACAAAAAACAATCCAGGCACAGGGCAGCCAGGAACAGGTCCAATAGTGCCTCCTGGACGACGAACTCCAACGGGAAAATCCACCCAAGCAAGACCGATACAAACTGACAGGGAGGCGGGGGCGCTGTTGAGGCGGGGAGCTGGGGGCGCACTGGCGGAGAGGCGAGGAATAGCTGAGACAGCGGAAATAGCAATCGGAGGTCGCGAGTGTGGGTAGAGCTGGAGGAGTTTAACGCTGCCTGGAAGCAGGGGATCTGCGCCTGCTGAGTCCATAACTGGTCAGATCGTTCTGTCACTGTCAGATGTGGACTCAGTTTGCAGGTGTCAAATGTCAATTTATTGAACAGTCTTGAAGTTCAAAAAAGGGAAAAAATAAACAACAAAAAACAATCCAGGCACAGGGCAGCCAGGAACAGGTCCAATAGTGCCTCCTGGACGATGAACTCAAATGCGAACGCGATTTTTTCCCAACACACAGTCCGTAACTGTCTGATGTTGAGCACCAAAATAAAAGCCCTCCAATACTCATATTACAAAATAAGAGCAAGAATATACGCTTGCTGCATCTCCACATTCAAAAAGCTATAAAAATAAAAGTTCTAGATTGCACAGACCAGTTCTACCTCAGATTGAGAGTACACCTTACCACAGTGTCAGCTGCGTCTTTCAGGACTGTCTGATTTGGAATTACAAAATAAGAGTCCCGACAAACTCATAAATATGCTGCTGTATCTCTACATTCAAAAAGCAATAAAAATTCAAGTTCGAGATTACACAGACCACTTTCACCTCAGATTGAGAGTACACCTTGCCACAGTGTCAGCTGCGTCGTTTCAGGACTGTCTGATGTGGAATTACAAAATAAGAGTCCCGACAAACTCATAAATACGCTGCTGTATCTCTACATTCAAAAAGCAATAAAAATTAAAGTTCGAGATTACACAGACCACTTTCACCTCAGATTGAGAGTACACCTTGCCACAGTGTCAGCTGCGTCGTTTCAGGACTGTCTGATGTGGAATTACAAAATAAGAGTCCCGACAAACTCATAAATACGCTGCTGTATCTCTACATTCAAAAAGCAATAAAAATTAAAGTTCGAGATTACACAGACCACTTTCACCTCAGATTGAGAGTACACCTTGCCACAGTGTCAGCTGCGTCGTTTCAGGACTGTCTGATGTGGAATTACAAAATAAGAGTCCCGACAAACTCATAAATACGCTGCTGTATCTCTACATTCAAAAAGCAATAAAAATTAAAGTTCGAGATTACACAGACCACTTTCACCTCAGATTGAGAGTACATCTTGCCACAGTTTCAGCTGCGTCGTTTCAGGACTGTCTGATGTGGAATTACAAAATAAGAGCCTCCCCAATCTCATGTGTTGTTTTGTGTCTATTTTCAAAAAGCAATACAAATTAAAGTTCTAGATTGCACAGACCTGTTCCACCTCAGATTGAGAGTACATCTTGCCACAATGTCAGCTGATTCGTTTCAGGACTGTCTGATGTGGAATTAAAAAATAAGAGCCCCCACAAACTCATAAATACGCTTGCTGCATCTCTACATTCAAAAAGCTATAAAAAAAAGTTCTAGATTACACAGACCAGTTCCACCTCAGATTGAGAGTATACCTTCCCACAGTGTCAGCTGCGTCGTTTCAGGACTGTCTGATGTGGAATTACAAAAGAGCACCCACAACTTTCATATGTGTTGTTTTGTGTCTATTTTCAAAAAGCAATACAAATTAAAGTTCTAGATTGCACAGACCTGTTCCACCTCAGATTGAGAGTACATCTTTTCAAAAAGCTTTAAAAAAAAAGTTCTAGATTGCAAAGACCACTTTCACCTCAGATTGAGAGTACACCTTGCCACAGTGTCAGCAGTGTCGTTTCAGGACTGTCTGATGTGGAATTACAAAATAACAGCCCCCACAACTTTCATATATGTGTTGTTTTGTGTCTACATTCACAAAGCTATAAAAATAAAAGTTCGAGATTGCACACACCAGTTCCACCTCATATTGAGAGTACATCTTGCCACAGTGTCAGCTGCGTTGTTTCAGGACTGTCTGATGTGGAATTACAAAATAAGAGTCCCGACAAACTCATAAATACGCTGCTGTATCTCTACTTTCACAAAGCTATAAAAATAAAAGTTCTAGATTGCAGAGACCAGTTCCAACTCATATTGAGAGTACACCTTGCCACAGTGTCAGCTGCGTCGTTTCAGGACTGTCTGATATGGAATTACAAAATAAGAGCCTCCCAAATCTCATAAATAAGCTGCTGCATCTCTACTTTCAAAAAGCTTTAAAAATAAAAGTTCTAGACTGCAGAGACCACTTTCACCTCAGATTGAGAGTACACCTTGCCACAGTGTCAGCTGCGTCGTTTCAGGACTGTCTGATGTGGAATTACAAAATAAGAGCCTCCCAAATCTCATAAATAAGCTGCTGCATCTCTACTTTCAAAAAGCTTTAAAAATAAAAGTTCTAGATTGCACAGACCACTTTCACCTCAGATTGAGAGTACACCTTGCCACAGTGTCAGCTGCGTCGTTTCAGGACTGTCTGATGTGGAATTACAAAATAAGAGCCTCCCAAATCTCATAAATAAGCTGCTGCATCTCTACTTTCAAAAAGCTTTAAAAATAAAAGTTCTAGATTGCACAGACCACTTCCATCTCAGATTGAGAGTACACCTTGCCACAGTGTCAGCTGCGTCGTTTCAGGACTGTCTGATGTGGAATTACAAAATAAGAGCCTCCCAAATCTCATAAATAAGCTGCTGCATCTCTACTTTCAAAAAGCTATAAAAATAAAAGTTCTAGATTGCACAGACCAGTTCCACCTCAGATTGAGAGTACACCTTGCCACAGTGTCAGCTGCGTCGTTTCAGGACTGTCTGATGTGGAATTACAAAATAAGAGCCTCCCAAATCTCATAAATAAGCTGCTGCATCTCTACTTTCAAAAAGCTATAAAAATAAAAGTTCTAGATTGCACAGACCAGTTCCACCTCAGATTGAGAGTACACCTTGCCACAGTGTCAGCTGCGTCGTTTCAGGACTGTCTGATGTGGAATTACAAAATAAGAGCCTCCCAAATCTCATAAATAAGCTGCTGCATCTCTACTTTCAAAAAGCTATAAAAATAAAAGTTCTAGATTGCACAGACCAGTTCCACCTCAGATTGAGAGTACACCTTGCCACAGTGTCAGCTGCGTCGTTTCAGGACTGTCTGATGTGGAATTACAAATTAAAAGCCCCCACAACTTTCATGTATGTGTTGTTTTTTGTGTATTTTCAAAAAGATATAAAAATAAAAGTTCTAGATTGCACAGACCAGTTCCACCTCAG
>NW_015555711.1:613892-615029 GCF_001515605.1 Sinocyclocheilus anshuiensis
ATACCAGAAAAAGCAGCAAATGTTTACTTTCACAAGCCGTCATAAGTTTGCGAGCTTGCAGAGGGAATGTCTTGCCTTGAGTGAGTTTAAAACTTACTTGAATACCTTCTGCTCCTATCCTCAGTACTTATATATATATATATTTATTTATTTTATATATATATATATATATATATATATATATATATTGGAATTACAAGGTAGGAGGTCATATATGAAACCGATGTTAATACCAAAAAATGGTTCAGAAAACCAAAAATGTTATGTTTTTATTTATTATTGTTATTATTATTTAATTTTAAATCATCAGAATGTTAGGGTATTTGTTGACTTTTGTTGAGTAATGGTATAAAAAAAAAACGAAACTGTATTCTGTATTCACAATACGCTTAGGCTCTACGTTATGTCATTTACAGGCCTACTTTATTACCCTACCCAAAACGACAGCCACAGCCACAAACACAGAAAACAGAATCACAAAGGTGAGCTGACAAAACCACTGGTTACTTAAGCACCATGGACAGCACCAGAGATTTGTACACAGCACATATTTGTGGCTTCACAGTTATGAGGCATGGTCAAGGATGCAAATATATGTTAAAAAATGCTTGATGGATAGTCATACGCACAAAAGGTATAGAAATGGAAGTCCCTTCTGGCCATTTTTCACAACTGAGTGCAACTAACTGTACAACTTCAGATCAAGAAAGATGTTTGCATCATTGTGCAACTTCTGTCATCTCTTCTGCCTTAGGCATTATTGTGTCTGAAACAGAAAAACAGGTACATACTTTTATTAAAAGAAAACATGAACTGAAGTCTTCAAAGAATGTTTGTTTTGTAATGAAACATGGGATTTTTGTGACATGGAATGTGTGACATTTTGACAAAATGTACTATCAATCTGAGTGGGAACTGGACTGTAAAAACTATGGATATTATTTTAATGATTAACTGAATGTATGGTTAAAACAGCATATTTATGATGTTTTTTCCCCTCTTTGTGTGTGTGTTTGGGAGGAGGGGAGAAGTGGAGGTGTGTGAGCTTTATGAATGTAGAGACTAGGGCTGTGCGATTAAATCGCGATTTGAGACGTTGCGATTTCCTAATCGCAAAGCCTGCGATATGGACGCGAT
>NW_015555711.1:615317-618584 GCF_001515605.1 Sinocyclocheilus anshuiensis
CTTGCCGCACTCCCGCAGCCTTTCTCGTAATGCTCGTTTATACTCGCACCCGGCTTCCGCAAGTCTCCACGCAAGTCTTCCACTTGCTCTTAAAATCCCAAATACTTAAAATGAATAAATCAATGTAATACTCTAATAATTGACTTAAGAAATACAGTTCTTTATTTATAAAAAAGAAACAAATATTTTCTGTGAAATTCAGTAATTAAGTTAATTCTGTAAAAGTAGTTATACTATTATAATCTTGCCTGCTGAAAAAAAAAACCAACAGAACCCCTCCCAAAACACAATAACAAATTTAATGGATTGCACTTATTTTATAATTCCACATCAGACAGTCCTGAAACGACGCTGCTGAAACTCAGCAAGGCGTACTCTCAATCTGAGGTGGAACTGGTCTGTGCAATCTGGAACTTTTTTTTTTATAGCTTTATGAAAGTAGACACAAAACAACACATATATGTGAGCTTGTGGGTGCTCTTATTTTGTAATTCCACATCAGACAGTCCTGAAACGACGCAGCTGACACTGTGGCAAGATGTACTCTCAATCTGAGGTGGAACTGGTCTGTGCAATCTGGAACTTTTTTTTTTATAGCTTTATGAAAGTAGACACAAAACAACACATATATGTGAGCTTGTGGGTGCTCTTATTTTGTAATTCCACATCAGACAGTCCTGAAACGACGCAGCTGACACTGTGGCAAGATGTACTCTCAATCTGAGGTGGAACTGGTCTGTGCAATCTGGAACTTTTTTTTTTATAGCTTTATGAAAGTAGACACAAAACAACACATATATGTGAGCTTGTGGGTGCTCTTATTTTGTAATTCCACATCAGACAGTCCTGAAACGACGCAGCTGACACTGTGGCAAGATGTACTCTCAATCTGAGGTGGAACTGGTCTGTGCAATCTGGAACTTTTTTTTTTATAGCTTTATGAAAGTAGACACAAAACAACACATATATGTGAGCTTGTGGGTGCTCTTATTTTGTAATTCCACATCAGACAGTCCTGAAACGACGCAGCTGACACTGTGGCAAGATGTACTCTCAATCTGAGGTGGAACTGGTCTGTGCAATCTGGAACTTTTTTTTTTATAGCTTTATGAAAGTAGACACAAAACAACACATATATGTGAGCTTGTGGGTGCTCTTATTTTGTAATTCCACATCAGACAGTCCTGAAACGACGCAGCTGACACTGTGGCAAGATGTACTCTCAATCTGAGGTGGAACTGGTCTGTGCAATCTGGAACTTTTTTTTTTATAGCTTTATGAAAGTAGACACAAAACAACACATATATGTGAGCTTGTGGGTGCTCTTATTTTGTAATTCCACATCAGACAGTCCTGAAACGACGCAGCTGACACTGTGGCAAGATGTACTCTCAATCTGAGGTGGAACTGGTCTGTGCAATCTGGAACTTTTTTTTTTATAGCTTTATGAAAGTAGACACAAAACAACACATATATGTGAGCTTGTGGGTGCTCTTATTTTGTAATTCCACATCAGACAGTCCTGAAACGACGCAGCTGACACTGTGGCAAGATGTACTCTCAATCTGAGGTGGAACTGGTCTGTGCAATCTGGAACTTTTTTTTTTATAGCTTTATGAAAGTAGACACAAAACAACACATATATGTGAGCTTGTGGGTGCTCTTATTTTGTAATTCCACATCAGACAGTCCTGAAACGACGCAGCTGACACTGTGGCAAGATGTACTCTCAATCTGAGGTGGAACTGGTCTGTGCAATCTGGAACTTTTTTTTTTATAGCTTTATGAAAGTAGACACAAAACAACACATATATGTGAGCTTGTGGGTGCTCTTATTTTGTAATTCCACATCAGACAGTCCTGAAACGACGCAGCTGACACTGTGGCAAGATGTACTCTCAATCTGAGGTGGAACTGGTCTGTGCAATCTGGAACTTTTTTTTTTATAGCTTTATGAAAGTAGACACAAAACAACACATATATGTGAGCTTGTGGGTGCTCTTATTTTGTAATTCCACATCAGACAGTCCTGAAACGACGCAGCTGACACTGTGGCAAGATGTACTCTCAATCTGAGGTGGAACTGGTCTGTGCAATCTGGAACTTTTTTTTTTATAGCTTTATGAAAGTAGACACAAAACAACACATATATGTGAGCTTGTGGGTGCTCTTATTTTGTAATTCCACATCAGACAGTCCTGAAACGACGCAGCTGACACTGTGGCAAGATGTACTCTCAATCTGAGGTGGAACTGGTCTGTGCAATCTGGAACTTTTTTTTTTATAGCTTTATGAAAGTAGACACAAAACAACACATATATGTGAGCTTGTGGGTGCTCTTATTTTGTAATTCCACATCAGACAGTCCTGAAACGACGCAGCTGACACTGTGGCAAGATGTACTCTCAATCTGAGGTGGAACTGGTCTGTGCAATCTGGAACTTTTTTTTTTATAGCTTTATGAAAGTAGACACAAAACAACACATATATGTGAGCTTGTGGGTGCTCTTATTTTGTAATTCCACATCAGACAGTCCTGAAACGACGCAGCTGACACTGTGGCAAGATGTACTCTCAATCTGAGGTGGAACTGGTCTGTGCAATCTATAACTTTTTTTTTATAGCTTTATGAAAGTAGACACAAAACAACACATATATGTGAGCTTGTGGGTGCTCTTATTTTGTAATTCCACATCAGACAGTCCTGAAACGACGCAGCTGACACTGTGGGAAGGTGTACTCTCAATCTGAGGTGGAACTGGTCTGTGCAATCTATAACTTTTTTTTTATAGCTTTTTGAAAGTAGACACAAAACAACACATATATGTGAGCTTGTGGGTGCTCTTATTTTGTAATTCCACATCAGACAGTCCTGAAACGACGCAGCTGACACTGTGGGAAGGTGTACTCTCAATCTGAGGTGGAACTGGTCTGTGTAATCTAGAACTTTTTTTTTAAAGCTTTTTGAATGTAGAGATGCAGCAAGCGTATTTATGATTTTGTGGGGGCTCTTATTTTGTAATTCCAAATCAGACAGTCCTGAAACGACGCAGCTGACACTGTGGGAAGGTGTACTCTCAATCTGAGGTGGAACTGGTCTGTGCAATCTAGAACTTTTTTTTTTATAGCTTTGTGAAAGTAGACACAAAACAACACATATATGTGAGCTTGTGGGGGCTCTTATTTTGTAATTCCACATCAGACAGTCCTGAAACGACGCAGCTGACACTGTGGGAAGGTATACTCTCAATCTGAGGTGGAACTGGT
>NW_015555711.1:618892-645523 GCF_001515605.1 Sinocyclocheilus anshuiensis
TGTTAAGGTGTACTCTCAATCTGAGGTAGAACTGGTCTGTGCAATCTAGAACTTTTATTTTTATAACTTTTTGAATGTGGAGATGCAGCAAGCGTATATTTTTGCTCTTATTTTGTAATACGAGTAATGGAGGGCTTTTATTTTGGTATTCAACATCAGACAGTTACGGATTGTGTGTTGGGAAAAAATCGCGTTCGCTGGAAGAGGAGCACTGCATTCAGATCAGTTCTCTGACGGTTTTACCGTAATATGCAGTTTATGCGCGACCCTCGAAATAACGTGGCGGCTAGATTGACCGTGCTTTTCGACTTGGCGGCTGGCTTGACCGCAGTATAGTCACGCAGTGTGAAAACAACGGCGATCCGACGAGTTTGAAAATCGTGCAGTGAGAACTCGGCATTATGTGCACAGGCAGTATTCAGTCGGCTTGACTTGTTGGTCTAAATTGGCTTGCATTTAATAATAAATAGTAATTTAATTAATAGGATTTATTTTTTAATAAGAGTGTCTTTTTCATGTCGCTTTACAGAAATCAAGAGTATATGGTTTTTATAGCCAGAATGACACTGAAGATTTCCAAAGTGCCATACAGTTAAATAATGCAATATTCCACAATAACCTAAACATTTCTTCAGCAGATATTTAAATTGATTTGCAGTTGATACAATCAATTAAAATGTAATATGTTAATATGCAGTTTATGCGCGTCCCTCGAAATAAAGTGGCGGGTAGATTGACCGTGATTTTCGACTTGGCGGCTGGCTTGACCGCAGTCGAAAAAGGGAAGAACAGACAGATCAGCCCAGGGGCGTGACACCTTCAGTCATAAAAAAGATGCCATTAAGCAAATGTTAAAAATATACTGTCTTTATGTTGTTTGTACATTAATTTTTAAGAATGAATGTAAAATTATTGCAATATAAAAGTATATTTAAAAACGTTAATGTTAGGTGGGATTAATCACGATTAATTTCAGAAAAAATGTGCGATTAATTAGTTAATTTTTTTTAATAGATTGACAGCATTAATATATATGCACACACACACACACACACACACACACACACACACACACACACAGTAGTGGCTAAAATTATTAGAACACTAAGAAAACCACAATATTCATGATTTTGCTTAATTTGACATTGCTAAATAATTTAATTTCCCATCATACTAAAACAGCGATGCTGCTTCTCACCCCCACAGCCTAAAGGGACTTTTTGTGGAAACTTGGCTTTTGCTGAGCATTAATGGAAAATTGCTTGAGTTCTGGTTGGCCAAACTGGCAAGAGAACAAAAATTACATGTTAAATTTTTTCTTGTACACTAAAGACTGAAGGTTTGAACAGCATTAAAAATGCAATCATGTTCTGCTCATCATGTCTATTTTGTTTCTTTCTGTTTCCTTGAAAGTCCTGTCAGTGGCCAGCGCACAGGAGCCTGATCTTGCCCACGGTTGTGCCCATGGAAGCTGTTACCCTGCAACCGGTGACCTCTTGGTGGGTCGAGAGATGAACTTGAAAGCTTCATCCACCTGCGGCCTGCGGAGGAGAGAACCCTACTGCATTGTCAGCCATCTGCAGGTAAAGCCAACAGCAGTTCTCACAGACAGTGAGACACATTTATACACACACTATTTTTGTGAAGAGCTGATCCTTTTCATTTTTGACCCTTGACCTTATTTAGGAAGAGAAGAAGTGTTTCCACTGTGATTCACGGCGACCTTATGATCCTTATTCCAACCCCATGAGTCACCGCATTGAGAATGTCATCACCACCTTCAAACCACACCGTAAGAAGTCCTGGTGGCAGTCTGAGAATGGTGAGAGAGCAAGAACTTCCATAATCAGCTATAGTTTTTTAGGCTTTTTACACTTTATAAGACACAGATATAGGTCAGAGTTGGATGTACATATCCACCGCAGCTCAACCTCAGCCAACTATTAATTAATGCATGCAGAAAACCATATGTGCTAATCTGCAGCTTCAGTCATGTTTTGATGGAAATCCACACATCCATTTGGTTGCATTTGTCAAAAGTAGAGTAATATGTTGCCAGGAAATTTGATTGCTTCTCTGAGCCCTCCAAACCCAGCTGCTTGGCAAGGACTGGAAATGCTTCACATGTATTATTAGAAGGTTGATGTCTATTAATACCACAGAGGCTGAGGGAGAGAGATGCATGCACTCAGAATGAAGCCCAGTGCTGGGGTAAATTAGTCTAAAACAGTTCCCTGAACTGAAAATAAATATTTATAAATAATGTTTTAATGTGCACGGCACATGTGCAAAAGTTTGGGGTCAGTAAGATTTAGTTTTGTTTTTTTAAATAAAAGTTGATCAAATATGATGTAAAGACATTTATTATGTAAAAAATGGTGTTTTAAACGTTCTTTTTATAAAAGAATCCCGAAATAAAATATATAATTTTTTCTGCAGAAATATTAAGCAGCACAACTTTTTCAACATAGATAATAATAAGAAATGTTTCTTGATCACCAAATCAGCATATTAAGCAGAATAATTTCTGAAGGATCATGTGAAACTAAAGACTGGAGTAATGATGCTGAAAATTATGTTTTATAAATTATGTTTTGAAATATATTAAAGTAGAAAACAGTTTGAACTTTTACTGTATTTTTGATCAAATCCTTTCAGATCACTTATTCATTGAATACAAATAATTGATCGTACTAAATTAACAACTTAAATTGACAGGCCTACTTTTTGTTGTACTAGGATGAAGATTGATATTCAGAATGGAAGTAAGTATGTACAAGAGTGCAGAAATAGAGGAAGGTTGTTAGTTGACTTGGCTCAAATGTCCAGGCTCACCCTGACACACACTCCCTAAACCCTGCAGTATTAGAGATAATTACAGACACGGCCTGCTGCTGGCATCCCCATAGAGAGGATGAAAGAGGGAAACAAAACTCTAATAGAGCAGAACATGGAAGAGAAAAAATAGTGACTCTGCTAACTTAACTGCATTTTCCATAGCATGATAGTTATCTGTAGTTATCTGATCTAGTTATCAGTTATCTTCAGTAGCACAATTTCCAGTAACAATTTACTTTTTCCAACAAGTAGCAGTATAATGAGTTAAATGCAAAATGGTTGTTTTTTTTATGTCACATTGTATTGTGCACTCAATATAGCTATTTAACTCTCAGTATTGCCCCCTACTGTACAAAATAAATAAATACATTAATTAAAATAAAATAAAATAAAAAATAACTGGAAATGTACTGGTAATTTTCTGCCAAGACATTATCCATTAATTTTATAGACCTTTATGTTAGCATTTTACGTTAAAATACAGGTATAACGCCTGTAAAAATCAATACAAAATTTTCCTTCATAATAAGTACATTGTGCCCTGTTTTTATGGATTCTTTTTGTAAGTAGCTTATAGTCTACACTTAACATTAGCTTGTAGCTTGGCAAGCTACAGTTACAAATAAGCTTGATGCACTTATGGCTGATGAGCTGAAATTATATTTAGATCTTATTTGTCATTTTATCCAAAACAATACCTCTTTACATCTTAATAGAGTTCCTTTTATAGTTAAAGAGAGTGAAACCCCTGTGTGTCAGCTGTGTGTCTCCTTAGTTAGGGAATTCATTATGGGAGTTCACAGGAAATGGTCACTATTTTTGCTCACGGTCGCTATGGCTTCAGTAACTTTTCTGTAACAATGTCGTATAATGAACAGTAGATCAGTTGTTCAACACTTGTAGAGTGTGTCTCACAAGTAGACCCCTGTCATGACCCCTATATCGATATTGAATGGACACTGGATATGGTACATTTTGGTCCAATTTGGTGTACTTTTTAAGGCTTTAAAAAATAATTAGAGAATACAATCAAATGCATATTTTCTTTAATTTAAGGGAAATGTTAATTTTTTATCAGAAACTAGAAACCAACATTTGGTCCCAAACTAGTTTCCCCTACTTAGTGACAGCTTAACTTGGTCTTATTTTCAACACTGTTATTGGCTTTTTTATGATTTATTTTTTCAGGTGATGTATTGATAATTATTTCACAATGTTCATAATGATGACAAAAATCAGGGTTTAACTGTGTTTAGATATGTCTAAATAGTTGCCCTGATGAATAGAAAAAAAAGCTAATAATAAAGAAATAAAAAGCAATGATTAAATTAAATTAATTCAGATTAAATTAAATTACTTCAGGGCCTATAATGTACCCCTATTATTATTTCACTCACTATTATGTCCCCTGTTTGTAGAAACTGCCTTATGTCAATATTTCTTTATGGTGTCTGTGTCACGTGTTCTATAGGAAAAAAACAGGTGCTCTACATGAGAGTAGTCTTTTTCATGGCTCTTTGGCATGTGCTCTGGATTGAGGATTAACAACTTCCTCCTCCAGCCAAACACTGAAACATGTATTGAAAAAACAGCAAGCCATTCAGTCAATTTCCTTTTGTGCTCCACTTCACCTCTGCTGGCCTCTCCCCCTCATTCTCTTCAGCTCTGGTACAACCTGTCTCTCTTTTCCTCCGCATCCCTTTCCTTCCTGTTTAGCTGTTGATTATGAAACGCAGGTTACATCCAGCAGTCAGACAAAGGGCCGCTGCAGTGGACTGAGGTTACATTGACATCAGGTTAATCAAGGTATGTTTATTGTGTATCATTTCCAATCAAGCTGCAAATTTGTTATGCAAAAAGTATGAAAATATTATTTAAATGTATATAGGAAACATAAAATACTAACAATTCAATGACCATTAGAAAGTTTACAATTTAATAATTTAATAGAAATAAAATACAATGAAATAAAACGACAAAAATGGTCAGTGGTGCATGTATGTCCACTGCATAGTAGACAAACTAAATAAACTAATAAATACATGTGTGAAAAAAGTTTTATGATGGTATATTTTCATCAAAAGCCACATAATTAACAAAATAAATAATAAAATAAAGTAATAAAGAGAGCAGAAATGAAATTATTAATGTGGAACTGTCTCTCCTCAGGAAAGTCTGACGTCTACCTTCAGCTGGATCTGGAGGCAGAGTTTCACTTTACTCATCTCATCATGACTTTTAAGGTAAGAAAGTTTTTGTCATTTAAGAAATCACCCTTGAAACACTCCAAAACTGACCTCATACTGTACACAGACTTTCCGTCCAGAGGCCATGTTGATTGAGCGATCTGCAGATTTTGGCCGAACCTGGCAGGTGTACCGTTACTTCGCCTTCGACTGTGAGTCCACCTTCCCAGGAATTTCCCATGGTCCTCTTCGTAAAGTTGATGATGTCATCTGCGAGTCCAGATATTCTGACATCGAGCCGTCCACAGAAGGAGAGGTGAGAGATATTCAGTTAGAAGACTTTGTTAATTTGTCAGTTAATTTGTTTGTTGACCTTCGCTTTCATTCCGCTCAGGTAATTTATCGTGTTCTTGACCCTGCAATCCAGATCGAAGACCCTTACAGCCCCAACATTCAGAGTAAGTGAAGCTTAACAAACCTAACCTCCGACTGAATAAGATACAGGTTTTTGCACTCTTTTCCATCATTGGCAAAGATCTATTCACATGTATTTAAATTCAGTTTCCTGTTTGCTGCTGTCCATCCTGCCTCTTTAGTACGTCAGATGGAGGAATCTAAAATAAAGGCATGTAAAATGGAAATAGAAGCTGATTTTCCCCCCTCAGGTCGTTGTTCCTGTACGTTAACTGGCTAACCTAAAGTATTTCCTTAGAACATAATGAACAACCTGTTTTTTTTCTTATAGTAGGCAAGTGCTGTATGTCTCATGAACAGGTCTTCACTTGGTAACAACCAAATCTTTTTTAGTCTGATTCCTTCCTATATGACAAATAGCATGTGTTGCAGGTGTTATTTCAGATACATTAATATATGTCATTTAAAAGCAATTTTTTAAATAAAAATATCTCTGCTGTTAAAATGCAGTAGCTATGGTTATTACGAGCTTATTTAGGCAACAGCTGGATCTTAATTGTCTTTTTGTCTTTGAATATTTCATCCATTTATATATGTTTTAACTTTTGCATAACTTATCGACAAAGAAAATGTAAAGGAGCAGATGGACTTGTTAGCCGAGAAGTAACTTAAATATAAATTAATTAACATTTCGGATGAGACATTCAGTAC
Organism: Sinocyclocheilus anshuiensis; assembly: GCF_001515605.1. NCBI lineage: Eukaryota > Metazoa > Chordata > Actinopteri > Cypriniformes > Cyprinidae > Sinocyclocheilus > Sinocyclocheilus anshuiensis. Next base: position 625,042 of record NW_015555711.1, read on the forward strand.
ATAATGAACAAGATGTGCTCTGATAACCCAACAAAGAGCCATAAACAGGTGCCTACATATCATATACTCTCTAGACTTTTCTTTTGTCTCTTCTTCCAAATTTATCTCTCAGTTTTCCCTCTTTCAGATTTCCTTTGCACATTTTTACTCGTATGTGTGTGCATAAGAGTTGCATACTCATATGTACGTTGAATTTGCAGAAAAAATGATAAAACTATTAGTGCATCCAAAATAAATGTTTTTGTTTACATAATATGTGTGTACTGTGTGCTATATGGTGCCAGCTCTGCAGAATACAGACCGTCTGTCCCTCCAGATGAATAATGAACTGTCAAAGTAAAACCTGAACAGAACAAAGGTAGATTGTTAAACCATCCCATCTATTTCTAGCTCTGCTCAGTCACTGTAGGACACTGTGTTTGAATGTGCATATTGTTGTGCATTGTTATTCTGAGCCTTATTAAATTCCCAGATAAAGTGGTTCAGGAAGGAAAATATATGATCTCGTTCACTGCAGTCGCTGTGTTGTTATTGTGTTTCTGTACTCTGGGTTACAATGAGAGTGTAATAACACCAGCAATCTGCTAGCAAAGATACGTTTAAATAAGAGTTCATAGGCTTTTATAAAAGCTCTGTCTGAGATGTTTACTTTTTTGGTATTACAGAATGCTTTCAGAAGTAAAATAATAATCACATGTTTGAAGTCATTTGTTGTGAAAATATTGAACCAACATAGCAAAATCTTACAGCAACACTAATGTTTGGACAAAAAAATTATTTATAATATTCTGACATCGAGCCGTCCACAGAAGGAGAGGTGAGAGATATTCAGTTAGAAGACTTTGTTAATTTGTCAGTTAATTTGTTTGTTGACCTTCGCTTTCATTCCGCTCAGGTAATTTATCGTGTTCTTGACCCTGCAATCCAGATCGAAGACCCTTACAGCCCCAACATTCAGAGTAAGTGAAGCTTAACAAACCTAACCTCCGACTGAATAAGATACAGGTTTTTGCACTCTTTTCCATCATTGGCAAAGATCTATTCACATGTATTTAAATTCAGTTTCCTGTTTGCTGCTGTCCATCCTGCCTCTTTAGTACGTCAGATGGAGGAATCTAAAATAAAGGCATGTAAAATGGAAATAGAAGCTGATTTTCCCCCCTCAGGTCGTTGTTCCTGTACGTTAACTGGCTAACCTAAAGTATTTCCTTAGAACATAATGAACAACCTGTTTTTTTTCTTATAGTAGGCAAGTGCTGTATGTCTCATGAACAGGTCTTCACTTGGTAACAACCAAATCTTTTTTAGTCTGATTCCTTCCTATATGACAAATAGCATGTGTTGCAGGTGTTATTTCAGATACATTAATATATGTCATTTAAAAGCAATTTTTTAAATAAAAATATCTCTGCTGTTAAAATGCAGTAGCTATGGTTATTACGAGCTTATTTAGGCAACAGCTGGATCTTAATTGTCTTTTTGTCTTTGAATATTTCATCCATTTATATATGTTTTAACTTTTGCATAACTTATCGACAAAGAAAATGTAAAGGAGCAGATGGACTTGTTAGCCGAGAAGTAACTTAAATATAAATTAATTAACATTTCGGATGAGACATTCAGTACATAATGAACAAGATGTGCTCTGATAACCCAACAAAGAGCCATAAACAGGTGCCTACATATCATATACTCTCTAGACTTTTCTTTTGTCTCTTCTTCCAAATTTATCTCTCAGTTTTCCCTCTTTCAGATTTCCTTTGCACATTTTTACTCGTATGTGTGTGCATAAGAGTTGCATACTCATATGTACGTTGAATTTGCAGAAAAAATGATAAAACTATTAGTGCATCCAAAATAAATGTTTTTGTTTACATAATATGTGTGTACTGTGTGTATTTATTATATATATATAAATACACACACATGTATGTATATATTTAAGAAAAATATGTTATGTTTATATATTAAATATATTTAGATATAATATGAATTATATGAATATAAAATGTATACATATAAATACGTGTAAATATTTTCAAAATATATACTGTATGTGTGTGTATTTATATATGCATAATAAATATACAGAGTACACATACATATATTATGTAAACAAAAACTTATTTTGGATGCGATTAATCACGATTAATCGTTTGACAGCACTAAAAACTATTAATAAAGTTAACATTTAGTTTTTTGACTAAAATAAAAAATTTAAACATGCTATAAAGTGAAAATAAAAACAGAGATTTGCAGAAGAATGGAAAATAAACAAGCTATAAATGTGCACTAAAGTACAAACAAAATATTACAGATTGAATAAGGTTTTGTTGGATGGTCAAACAATATTGGGTGACCTCTTTGGCCCAGTGTAAGTGTGTCGAAGCCAAGTACCCTCCCTCACAGTGTGTGTAGCAGAGTAAGCTGATGATGAACTTCCTGGTTCAGCTGGTCAGTGTAATATTCCCATACAGCTGTGAGTTCTCAGTCATGCACCGTGTGAGTGTGTATAAATTGATCTCACACTCTCTGTGTGACTCTCACTTTCTGTTATACTGAACATCTAGAGCATGACTGGAACAAACAGCTTGTGCACAGGAGCTGCATTCACTGATCTCTGACGTTGGGATATAAGCCCCTCAAACACACACACACACACACACGACTTCTTTAATTTACCTCCAACTGTTTATCTTATAAATCACACAAGTCCCACTTCATTGAGTGTCTGTGAAGCGTAACAGGAGTCTATCTGCCACACTTCTGCTAAAGGCCTCCACGCTCAGCTGACTGCAACCTCCCACTGAGGAGCAGGCCATTGACTCAGGGGAGAAGGGGTCAGAGGTCATGGGTTAACAGGGTTTAGGGAATTTTTTTACAAGGGTAGGAGGATGTTCTCATAATTGGGTGGTCATGACTGTGGTTGATGATGGTTTGGTGTGATCCTGATTTTTCCCAACAACCATTGTCATTTAGGCATCATATTCTGGAAATATAAGCACTTTTGCTGTAACAAAAATCTGTGGTTAATTGTATACCTCTGTTAAACAGGGCCAGGCCTGTTCAAGGCTACAAGATGTTTTAAGAATGTCTTTTATTACAGTTTTATATGTAGACAGTAAATACACTACAGCCAGTAAATATAATTCATCTGAAAGTTTTTTTAAGGTTTTTAAAAGTCTCTTATGCTCACCAAGGCTGCATTTATTTATTGATAGAAATATAGTAAAACAGTAATATTATGACAATTTAAAATAACTGTTTTCTATTTGAATATGTTTTAAAATTTAATTTATTCCTGTGATGGCAAAACTTTTTTACTAGGGAAACATTATTATGATCAACGTTACCCTAGTAAAAAAGTTATTTTTTTCAAATACATTTATTTCATAATAAGTATAGTTCAAATCTATTAACATATTTACTGACATATCGCTTGAGACTTACTGATATAAAAATTATAATGAAACTTTGGAGTTTGGAGTTTTACTTACACACAATGCACATTTCTTAATATCAAGCCTAAAATGTCACTATTGATGAGGATTGTATGATCTTTGAATAATATCAGTCTTTCAATGCAAGATATTTAAAGTGAATCTGAAGTATACTTGCAATAGTATACTTTAACACTACTTTAACACAATCAAATATACTTCATTGTATCTTAAGTTGGACTTCAGAACTACTTCCACACAATTAAAGTGCATTAAGTACAAAATTAGTTGTTCCAATTTAGCAGACTTCAAGTATACCAGTTTAATATACTAAAAGTACAACTGCACCGTACTTTTATTAAGTACATAAACATTTAAATGTATTTGTGGTATACTAAGCATGAAATAAATGTATTTCAAATACATTTTAGTATATTTATTTTTCACTAGGGTGAAAACATGATTTTATTTTAGGATTCTTTGATAAATAGAAATATATTAAACTACAGCATTTTTTAAATAGAAATGTCTAAACATTATAAATGTCTTTACTGTCACTTTTGATCAATTTAATGCATCCATGCTAAATGAAAGAAAATGAATTTTTTCTTAAATAAAAAAATAAAATAATAATAATGCAAAAGACCAAACCTTTGAAAGCTAGTGCACGCCTGCTAATCTCTATAGCTTTTATGCTGTTTTCCATCCATTCTCACATCAAAAATGGCATTAGTGTCCTTCTCTTTGGTTTATGGTCCCCTGTCCTCCACTAACCCCAATGTCTTCATATTGCAGACCAGCTGAAAATCACTAATCTCCGTCTGAACCTCACCAAGCTGCACACTCTGGGTGATAACCTGCTGGACTCACGGACCGAGATCAAAGAGAAATACTACTATGCCATATACGAGCTGGTTGTCAGGGGCAACTGCTTCTGCTATGGCCACGCCTCCGAATGTGCTCCTATTGACGGCATCAGGGATGACATTGAGGGCATGGTGAGTTACTGAACTGTAGCAACTTATGGGTATGCATTATATATTGCTACCAAATCAGATATCAGACAATACTGGAGATTTTTTTTAGATCTAATGGTTTTGTTGAATATTAGATATTCATTTGAACATGCTAATTTTCCCTATTTTTACATTTAGATTACCTTTGCTGTCATTTAACAACCACTTAAAGTTAATTTTTTTAAACACTAATAATTTAACACTGTTAAATGTAATCTTTAGCAAATCTCCAAATAAATATCCATTTTTCATAGTGTACATTAAAATGTAGTAATGCATAAATTCACCACTAGCAGTGCTTTATTTATATATTTATATTTAGTCTATTTAGACAAAGCAGTATGTAATTTTAATATGGACCATCTCTAGGTACATGGGAGGTGTGTGTGCAAACACAACACCAAAGGACTGAACTGTGAACAGTGTGATGACTTCTATAATGACCTGCCCTGGAGACCAGCTGAGGGCCGTAACACTAATGCCTGCAAAAGTAATTATGAATGACCATAATCGTATAGCTCATAAAGTGCATAGAGACATACACCTCTTATGTCACGGTTAACACTTTCCTCTTTTTCCCAGAATGCAACTGTAACGGTCACTCCAACAAGTGTCATTTTGACATGGCAGTGTATCTGGCTACGGGGAACGTCAGTGGAGGTGTGTGTGACAACTGTCTCCACAACACCATGGGCCGCAACTGTGAGACCTGTAAACCTTTTTATTATCAGGATCCAACTCGAGACATCAGAGACCCTGGAGTCTGCGTGGGTAAGGAGCTAGATACTAAACATATACATTTAAGCATTATACTGTATATGACTGCTTATATCTGTTCTCTCTGCTAGCCTGCGACTGTGACCCAGATGGTTCTCTGAACAGTGGCATTTGTGATGGGCATGATGAGCCCTCTCTGGGCATGATCACTGGGCAGTGCCGCTGTAAAGACAACGTTGAAGGAGCACGCTGTGATAAATGCAAGCCTGGTTTCTTTGGGCTCAGTGCTAGTGATCCTCGTGGCTGCAAACGTAAGTGCAAGCTGATACCAATTATTTACATGTTATCACTGATACCTAGGGTTGTGACGGTAATGGAATTTTCCCACCGGTTAATCGATGTGTGACAACACCGATAATACCGGTATTAGGGGGCAGGGGTGTTTCCTCTTTTCCTCGCTTTCCTTCGCTTTTAAATAGCTTGCAAAAGCGTCGAGCACATTTTACTTTCATTTTCAAATAGCTGCAATTCGGGGTAAAGCAATTGTTTGTTTTTAGTTTGTTTGAATTTTCCCTCTTTTCCTCGCTTTCCTTCGCTTTTAAATAGCTTAAAAGCACCATGCGCATTTTAATTTTAATTTTACGAATTAGCGGCAATTCGGCATCTTGAATGCAACAACAAAATACAATGTCAAACTCACTTTAGCCTATATATAAAACATAGAACTTTTATTAACAAAACGAATAAAAATACACCATGCTATAGGGCAGGCTATGCCTAATATAAAATAACAAATAACTTACATAAAGTTTAAATAGGTAGCCTATACAAAACTGGAAATAAGTAAACGTATAATATATAACCAAATAAATAAGAAACGTAGAAAGAAAGCTTGGATGCACGGGATGCACCTTGATGTCAAATAAAATAAATAAATTACACAAAGTTTAAATAAAGTAAAAATCAGCAAACACTGTGGAACCAATTAAATAAGAAACGAATGTTTAAAAAAACGTCCAAAATCACCTTAGATAAACGGCAAATGTCAACAGGCTTTTCAAAATCCAAAATACTGCCAAACAGGTGCTTTTGCATTTCGTTTCAAAACTAAATCATCTGCGATCGTCTTGTCTGTCTCACCCACTGATCTATATATCTATTACAGATCAGTGGTCTCACCCCACTCTTCTTGTCAGTCAGCTCGACTCACTCTCCTCACTGGAGAAATGAATAACCCATAAATAGCCCCAAAAATATATATTTTTTAACTTTTTTACTTTACTTATTTTTTTTTATTTATGGGTTATCAGTAGGCTTGCCGCGATAGACGATGCTAACGGTGATACCGTTTTGTCTAAATATATTAAAAATAAAGCACAAAAAATCAGTCACCTAAATGATAAGTGAATTTTGGCATCATAACATTAGAATGTACAGTATGAAGAATGGGATATTCATTTTGAGATTTGCTGAAAGTTACATTACGTAGTATCATTCAATTTTTAGTGTTTTTAAAGATTAACTTTAGGTGAGCGTTAAATGACTGCTGAAGGTATCTGAACAAATTAAGGTAATTAAATATAAACATAGAGGAAATTTATAATGAACAATAAAAGATACAATAGCATAGTTATAACTAACCATTCAAAAGTTTGGTGTCTGTAAGATTTCTGTAATGTTTTAGAAGTGTTTTTATGCTCATCAAGATCAAAAATAAATTTTTCTCCAGGATGCTTTGTTGAACTGAAACTTAAAAAGATCAGAATATATTAGAAATAGAAAGCTTTTATCTTCAAATGTCTTTACTGTCACTTTTGATCAATTTAATGCATCCTTACTGAATTAAAGTATTATATTCTTTAAAAAATCTTACTGACCCCAGATTTTTGAACAGACACTTTGACATTTCAGAGCACAGTTTTTTTAGTCCAAGTTAGCAAGGAGTTAAATAGCTCTGCACTTTTAGACCTCAGTCTTTTTAAAGAACATTTTCTGGTATGTTTTACTCTTGATACTCGATCATTCTCTCTTTCTTTCACTGGTCTACTTTAGCATGTAAATGTGACCCCAGGGGTACAGTGTCCGGTAGTTCTCAATGTGACCCTGTTAGCGGAGACTGCTTCTGCAAACGCCTTGTCACTGGACACAGCTGCAACCAATGTCTGGTAAGTAAAGCAAAAAAAGTTTGCCTTTTTTGTAGCTTATTATTCCCCATACTCCTCTCTGAGAACATTTAATTATCAGTCATCAGTTGGCATTGCATGCTTTCTGGTACCTTGTATCCCCTCTACTGTGGTAACATGAACTAAGAGTGATTGCTCTACAGTAGAGCCGTATGTCTGCATTTAGCCCAAGGGTTTATGGAGGATGGTGTAGGTTTTCACACAGCTTAAAATGGAATGAAAGAAAGAGCTGCATCCTGAAATTAGACAAGCAATAAATACCTCTAGTAGTAGAGTGATGTCACTTCACTTTATGGATATGTGCCATGGTAATTCTTTACTATTTTTGTCATGGTATTTGCTTATGGTTATTGATTAGCACTGCATGGTTTCAAAGTATCATGGAATTACCAGGGTTTTGACTTGGCTATTTTGTAGTTAATAATCTGAATATTAAATGTCATATTGTGGCTTATGTGTCATTTTTATTAGTATGTATAACACTGGTTTGTGTTTTATGTGCATTTTCTACAGCCTGAGCACTGGGCCTTGAGTCATGATGCCAATGGCTGCAGAGGATGTGACTGTGATGTGGGTGGAGCTACAAACAACCAGTCAGTATTTTTTGGTTTATGGGGATTCAGGCTGTTGGCAGTTTTTGTATTAATAATATGAAACTTAATTGTAATAAAAATAATGTGCTTTGCGTCTGAAGATGCTCAATGGAAACAGGCCAGTGTCACTGTCGGAGTCACATGATTGGTCGCCAGTGTAACCAAGTGGAGTCTAGTTATTTCTTCATGGCCCTTGACCACTACATATACGAGGCTGAAAATGCCAAACTGGGTCAAGTAAGTGCAGAAATGGGACAAACAGGAAGATATTTGCTTTGTTTTTAGCCCCATGTGTTCTGTCTGATAACTATGGACGCCCGTTTCTGCCACTGAAAATAAAAAAAGATAATTGCGAGTTTTTATCTCACAATTCAGACTTTTTTTTCTCAAAATTGCGTAATACAAACTTACAATTCTAACTTTTTTTATCTCGCAGAATTGCAACTTTATTTCTCAGAATTATGAGTTTAAATCTTGCAATTTTGAGTTTATATCATGCAATACTGACTTTATAACTCACAAAAGCGAGTTTATATCACGCAATTCTGAGAAAAAAAAGTTAGAACTGCGAGTTTATATCTTACAGTTCTGAGAAAAATATGTGAGAATTGTGAGATAAAAAGTCGCAATTACCTTTTTTATTTTTTATTCAGTGGCAGAAGTGGGCTTCCATAGATAACCATTTAACCAGTTAACTTTCTTCATCAAGCAACAGAACAAATATTTCAAAGATGTTTCAAAATATCAAAGGTGCATGCCAAGTGTCAAAAGGAAAGAAACACAGATGTCGTCCAAAGATATTATGATCAAATATTTATTGGGGCCAATACAATAATTATTTAATATTATTAAATATTAAAATAAAAAGAAATATAAAAATACTATAAAAATGTTAAATAAATAAGAATTCTCCACTATTTTGTCTAAATAAATTAAACGTAAAACACTAAAAACTAAAAGTGCAAGTGAATTTATACAACATTGTGTGTACAACATTTGGTCAAAAATGTATATTCATTTTGAGATTTGATTAAAGATTATATTTGTGTATATTTTATAGGGCTCTGCATTTGAGGAGAGAGAGTACCAGCCGGGCCGTCCCGTCTCGTGGACAGGCACTGGGTTTGCACGGGTTCCTGAAGGTGGTACGTTGGAGTTTGCCATTAACAATATTCCATATTCTATGGAATATGACATCCTCCTTCGCTATGAGCTTCAGGTAGATTACATGTCTTCTCAATGGCTTCATAGGCTACTCAGAGTAGTGTGTTATGGGTGTACTCATGTGCGTTTATGTGCTTTTAAAGATGCCACGGGACTGGGAGGAGGTCCGTGTAATGGTGATTAGACCTGGCCCCATACCTACCAGCAGTCCATGTGGAAATACCATCCCTGCAGATGATCTGCTAACTGTATCGCTCCCATCTGGTGCCAGGTCTGTGAAACACATGTAAATGTTTTAAGGGTCAGTCCATCTATCTATCTATCTATCTATCTATCTATCTGTCCGTCTGTCCGTCTGTCTGTCTGTCTATCTATTTATTTTTACTTTTATTTTATTTTATTTTAAATTTTTTGTTCCAAACAATAAATAAAGTCATACAAGTTTGTAACGTCATGAGGGTGAGAAATTGATGCACTTTATTTTTTGGTGGACTATCCCCAATCCAATTAATGTTTATTTTTTCGCTTTTGTATCCCAAAATCTTCTCAGTGTTGCTTATAACACAGATTTAATCATGTACTTTTTCGTTTGTTTGATTTTTTTCTTTTGTTTTTATTGTTGCTGTTTGGTTTATTTATTGTTTGGTTTCAATGTTTTTGTTTTATTTGTTTCTTTGTTTTTGTTTGTTTTTCTCTTGTTTTTATTGTTGCTTTTTGTTTGTTGTTTTTTGTTTTTGTTGCAGTTTGTTGCTTTTTTGTTTCTTTAATCATTCATTTATTTATTTATTGCTTTCTGTCTTCCTGTCTTCTGATGCACTGCTACAGGTTTGTGGTTCTTCCTCAGCCTGTGTGTTTGGAGAAAAGAGTGAGTTACAAACTGCGTGTGGAGTTCATCCGTTATGCTGACAGGAACAGCATCATTACCTCGACTAATGCCTTTGTACTTGTTGACTCTGTAAGCATCAATCTGTGATTTTATTCAGCTCTTATGAAGTCTTCATGTTCTGTCTAATTTTGACTTGTTCTTTCATCTCTTCACCTCCCCAGATTGCCCTTCTCCCTCGTTACTCTTCTATAGAGATGTTTACCGCGGGAGACCCTGCCTCCGTCGCACGAAAGCAGAGCTACGAGCGTTACCGCTGCCACGAGACTGCCAAGAGTGTGTCCCGTCCACAGATGAGTGAAGTTTGTGCTAAACTCATCACCAGCATGTCTGCCCTCATTAACGACGGCGCGCTGCGTGAGTGTCAGCAGAGAATGTAGGGTCTGTGATTGGAATATTGGGGTTTGTGTTCACTTGTTCATGTTGTTATTAAGACAAGAACATTGATCCCACAGCTTGTGAATGCGATCCTCAAGGTTCGCTCAGCTCTGAGTGTGATGTCCGTGGGGGTCAGTGCCGCTGCAGGCCCAACATATCAGGCCAGCGCTGTGAAAAATGTGCAACAGGAGCTTATGGCTTTGGCCCTTCCGGATGCAAATGTAAGACAAATCTTTTCCCTGCTGTGGTACATTAGTAACATTTTGATAAAATTCCTCTTTGTGTGTTCTTCTTTGTATTTTTTCCCCTTTTCGTTTCTTTTCATTTGTTTTTTGTTCTGTTATATTTATTAGTTTTTTTAATATCCTTCTTTTTTCTTTTCCGTTTGTGTTTGTTTTGCTTTCTTTTACTGTGTTTTTTTTTCTGGTTTCTTTCTTTCTTTGTTGTTTGTTTTTCTTTTGTTTATGCTGCTTGTTTTAAAAAATATATATATTATTTATTTTTATATTTTGTTTTATTTAATTTTTTGTTTTTCATTTTTGTTTGTTTCTTTTGTTGTTTGTTTGATTTCTTTTGTTTTTACTGTTGCTGTTGCTTTATTGTTTGTTTTTTATTTGTTTATTTGTTTGTTTGTTGTTTTCTTTTTGTTCATTATTTTTTATTTTCAATTTTTTTCTATTTTGTTTTGTTTAATTTAATTTGTTTTTGCTTGTTTCTTTCTTTTTTGTTTTTACTGTTGATGTTGCTTTATTGTTTGTTTTTTGTTTGTTTCTATTTGTTGATTTGTTTCCTAGTTTTTATTTGTTTTTCTTTTTCCTTTTTTATTCTTTGCGTGTTTTTTGTTGTATTTCTGTTTGTTTTTTTGTTTCTTGCTTTTCTATCCTTCATTTGTTTCTGTTCTTTCTTTCTTTCTTTCTTTCTTTCTGTCTGTCTGTCTGTCTGTCTGTCTGTCATTAAAAAACTATAAAATTTATAGTTTGTAAATGTAGTTTGGAGGGCTCGCAGAGCCGATTCTGTGACCAGTACTCAGGACAGTGTCCATGTCGGGCCGGTGCATTTGGTCAGCGCTGTGATGGTTGTCAGGCTGGACACTGGGGCTTCCCAAACTGCAGGCCATGTGAATGTAATGGACATGCTGATGAGTGCCACCAAAGGACTGGAGCCTGTATCAACTGCAGAAGCAATACAGCCGGGGATAAATGTGACAGGTACAAGGGGCAAAAAGACAGACATTCTTGACATTTTAAGCTGTATAGTTAAACTGATAATTATTATCATTAGAGGACACTTAAAGATATTTGAGAATCTTTTAAAGTTTACCGGCAAACAGTGAAAAGGGTTGATTTTTCTTGAATGGTCCTCTGCCTGAGCTAATGTAATAAATACCTCTTGTCACAGGTGTGCTAATGGTTACTATGGAAACCCGGCTCTTGGTTTAGGGAGTCTTTGTCGGTCCTGCCCCTGTCCTGAGGGCCCCAACAGCGGACGCCACTATGCCGCCTCTTGTTACCAAGACAACCGCAACCAACAGGTGGTCTGCAACTGCAACCAGGGTTACACAGGTATTTTTAACCACAGAATTTTCTTTCCTTCCAAAGATGGATGGAATCAAATTAAGTTAAGATGAGGTCTGGGTCATGTGCAGTTGCATTTTTTGCATACATGCAACGGGAGAATGTAGACATCCCAAATTAATAAGTGCTTGAATTGGGCTTTATAGTGCCATTTAACACCCTGAGTCCATCTGCATCTGTATAGGATGCAGAAAATGCCATAATCAGAGATAAAGGCCACTGTCACTCTGATAAGCCAGTACAGTGATCATGTGTGTTATCTCCTGTCCCCTCCTCAACTGGACACAGGGATTGTAAAGCGCTCTGCAGGGGCAGTCCTCAAGCGTGAGTAACCATGGAGACCCACCCCACCTCTGCTGCCCGACCTCCATCACCCGTCCTGTCCCGTCCCGTCCCTCCCTAGCGCATGGCTCATGCACTTTACTCCTTGCATGTACATTTGCAGAACCCTGTGAAACTGCACCAAGTGCAGTCATATGTGACTGAGCAGTGTTGGAGAGTAACTAACTAAATGTAGCTAGTAGTTGTTTTTTAAAACTAAGCTTTTCTTGTGCTTAGCTTTCCAGCTGAGTGAAATTAAATAGTAATAATTAAACGATAACTTAAAATGTGTTCTCTCTCTCATATTAAGCATTGGGAAGTCCAGTTTATTTAAATGCAGAGTCTTAAAGGGATAGTTCACCCAAAAATAAAAATGTTGTAATTAATTACTCACCCTCATGTCAGTCCAAACCCATAAGACCTTCGTTCATCTTCAGAACACAAATTAAGATATTTTTGATGAAATCTGAGAGAGTTCTGACCCTGCATAGACAGCAACGCAACTGACATGTTCAAGGCCCAGAAAGGTAGTAAGGACATGGGTGTAAAATACAAAAATAAAACATTTGCACTTTTTCCAGGCAAGTGTGTTCATGTAGATGTAGCAACGGCCAGTGTGAATAAATCTAGATTTAAACCCAAAGAAACAAGAAGTCTATGTGCAGGAAATCCCTAATATGGGCCCCTAAACCCTTTCTGGGCTGTGAACGTGATAGTTGCGTTGCTGTCTATGCAGGGCCAGAAAGCTCTTGGATTTCATCAAAAATATCTTAATTTGTGTTCCGATATGAACAAAGGTCTTATGGGTTTGGAACGATATGAGGGTGAGTAATTAAAGGTGCAGTAGGAGATCTTGGAAAATGCTAACTTTAGCCTGATAGCACTGAAAGCGAACGTCCCACCCTCCCTGCAATCGCCGTCCAAAGCCATGCCCCCTGAACGCATTTACGCTCACAGACCAGAATACCAGAGACAACATTACTACAATAGGCTACATCAGCGGTTCCCAATTCCAGTCCATGTTCCTAAGTGAAGTAAACTTCAACGGATTTCCCCCGCTCAGGGAGGAGGGAGCAATGAATACTGTGTAGGGATCATATGGATCGGAACACCGTTCATGCACGTATCTCTCTTCTAACGAGCTGGTTATCTGAATCGTGAGGACTGGAAGTGGGAACCGCTGGGCTAAAAACTTTAACTTTAAAAGTACTACAATACCAGGAAGGAAGATCGGGTTGTTGATGTTTGTCTGCCATTCCCGCTCTATCTGCCCAGCGTGCGTGAATGCGCTGATGATGTATCCTGTCTGCGCGAACCGGGTGCGCAGAGGCATGCAGATACATACGTTGACAGGCAGGTAGGAAAGTCAATTAAAACGCTCGGACCGAGCGTTTTGATTGGATGAGCATTTCTTGGTCCTACGCCTTCCACAGAATATATAAATACAGATAAATACATTTAGACCACTTAACTTAATGATTGCTATGGGGATGTGAAGAGACTTTCAACAAGCATAACAAAAAATGTTTCTGAAGACAATCACCTATTGCACCTTTAATGGCAGAATTTTCATTTTTGGATGAACTATCCCTTTAAGCAATAGCATACTATATTATACTATTTATTACAATAATTTTACAAAATAATATTTATTATTCTTTATTAGTTCTAGTTTTCAAATTTTTCAAATTTTATGGTATTTAATGTAATTTGATGTTTTTAAATTGATATTCAAATGCTATTTAGTTCTCTCTCTAATAGAGATCCTCTTTGTTTTTGAGCTAAATACCTATCTGATTTAAATTCTATTCTATTCTATTCTATCACTAGAAGCGAGTGCTTCTCTGTTCCTTTGCCAGCATTTGAGCCAGAGAAGCAGGCGTCTGTCTCTATATAGCACTTGGCTGCAAAGAGATATGAATCATGAAGAGAGTGAATCAGAGAGTGAATCAGAGATATATGAAGAGAGTGAATCAGAGCTTCCTGTTTAGACAAAATTAAAATGACAGCTAAAGTAAGATAACTGAGCTTCAAAATTGTGTCAGATCTATTAAAGGGGTCTTTGATGTTGCTAAAAAGAACATTATTTTGTGTATTTGGTGTAATGAAATGTGTTTATGCGGTTTAAGGTTCAAAAACACATTATTTTCCACATACTGTACATTATTGTTTCTCCTCTATGCCCCGCCTTTCTGAAACGCGGAAAAATTGAAATCACATCATATGACCCCTTTAATATAAAACAGTAATTTTCACTCTGATGCTTTGTACCTCATCACTCTTTAGGAGATTATACTAGTACTCAGACTGTTGAGTGTATTATGATTTGGCATTAAGATTAAAATGTGAAATTTTCATAATCATTTTTCATAATTTGTGAATTATGTTATTTTTATTGTTAGACTGTATTCTTAGTAGAGCTTTACATGAAGAGTTTGTATGTGTGCACTTGCATCCTTTAAATAATAATTCCATTAATAAATAAATTTATTAATTTAATGTCATAACTGAATATTTTTCTACTATTTAAAGAACAATGTCCCATATTGCAGTTACTTTAACACCAAGCCGCCAATAATGATTTTGATCCAATTTGGTTTAACACCTTTTCTATTACATATGTGAACCTAATATTGCTTATATTAATTATGTAGTTAAAGTTTTACTCAGTAACCCTATTAAATAAATTGTGCAGGTTATGGAAAAATAATCATGAAACTGGAAGTGCTTTATTTCAAGAAGACTGTGGATTTTCCAGCTGTGACCGTTTTAATGCTATTCTCTTGAAGAAAATATTATTAAATGCAGTTCAGCATTAAAAATGTCCATCAAATGTATTAAAGTCATTTTTCTTTAAATTTTTGATTTCACATATGCTTTATAAAGTCATTTGCTCTGTTTAGTTAGTAAAACATATTTTTTAAACGATATGTCGTCAAATTCTATCTTTATGCAACTAAACGCCTACTTTCTCCCTCAACCAGGTCCACGATGTGACGAATGTGCTCCGGGTTATTACGGCGACCCCTCTAAGCCCAGTGGACGGTGCCAACCTTGTCGTTGCAGTAACAACATTGACCTATCAGATCCTGAGGCATGTGACAAGCGTACTGGCCAGTGTCTCAAGTGCCTGTACAACACTGAAGGACCGGACTGTGGCGTGTGCAAGAGCGGATACTATGGAGATGCTTCTCGCCGCAACTGCCGGAGTGAGTTTACCTGGGTCTTACATTACTTTTCTACATTATAGTGCACTATTAATATAATAAACATATCAACACTTTCACCCACCCAGAGTGCACATGCAACTTCTTTGGCACGGAGCGCAGTCAGTGTCTATCTCGAGATGACTGCGTGTGCCAGCGTGCCACAGGACAGTGTCAGTGTCTGCCTCACGTTATTGGACAAACCTGTGATCACTGTGCTCCCAATTACTGGAACCTGGCGAGTGGACGAGGCTGTGAGCCCTGTGGCTGTGACCCCAACAATGCCTACACATCTGCCTGTAACGAGGTACTGTTGGCTCACAAATACAGCTCACATTCAATATATACATATAAACTACCATTCAAAAGTTTGAGGTCAATACGATTTTTTTAAAGAAATTAAAAATTCAGTACGGTTTAAACTGATTAAAAGTGACATTAGTGAAAACATTTATAATGTTATAAAAGGCTTTTATTTTAAATAAATGCTGTTCTTTTGAACTTTCTCTTCATCAAAGAAAATGTCCTAAAAAAAGGCTTCTACAAAAATACTAAGCAGCACAACTGTCTTTAACATAAATAATAATAAATGATTTCTGAAATCGTGTGACACTGAAGACCGGAGTAATGGTGCTGAAAATTCAGCTTTCCCATCACAGAAATTAATTACATTTTAAAATATATTAAAATAGAAAACAATTATTTTAAATTGTAATAATATTTCACAATATTACTGTTTTTACTGTATTTTTTATCAAATAAATGTGTCCTTGATGAGCATAAGAGACGTCTTCCAAAAATATAAACAACTTGCAGACTACAAACTTTTAAATGGTAGTGTTTATTTATTTATTTATTTATAATACAGTATTTTAGATTTTACACAAAGACAGATAGGTGATACAGTAAGTAGACTTAGGGAATAGGAGCTGAAATCTAAAAAAAGCTTGGCTTATCTAATATTAAATTTCTGGCCAATATAGAGCAATTATCATTTTTATGTTATGGCTGATAAATGATAAATGGATTATTTTAAAATTCTATGCTGTTTTGTTTAAATAAATTAAATGCTACAAGTGAATTTAGACACAACATTATAATGTGTCATTTTGAACTTCACTAAAGATTACATTTAACGGTGTTATTAAATTTTAAGTGAGTATGAGATGATGGAAAAAATTATCTGAATGTAACAATAGAAGAAATGAGTATGAACAATTAAATATCCATTATTGAGCGATATCAAACATTTTTTAAAAATCTCTGATAACCAATATGGTTATCATAAATCTTGCTTCCCTAGTTTCAACACCCCATCAATAGTCTTAAATATTGCTATCCTCTTTTTGAACCCAAATTCATATAGTTCACAGGTCAGTGCCAGTGCCGTGTTGGGTTTGGAGGGAAGACCTGTAAAGACTGCCAGGAGAACCACTGGGGTGACCCAAGAGTACTGTGTCGAGGTACCATGATACTTTCAGAGCAGTCCATATCATCTGTAATGTTAATGTAACACTGTTCATCATTTTTTGATTCACAATTAATCATAATTCCCAAAATCCAATTATTTTGGTTACTTCTCTCCCCACAGGATGTGACTGCGACCCCCGGGGCATCGAGTCATCTCAGTGCAACCGTGTGACTGGTCACTGCGTGTGCCAGCAGGGAGTTTCTGGCGTCCGCTGTGATCAGTGTGCCCGTGGTTTCTCTGGCACCTTCCCTGATTGCAAACCTTGCCACCAGTGCTTTGGGGACTGGGACCGCATCGTTCAGGATCTGGCAACCAGAACCAAAGCTCTCACAGATCGAGCCAAGGAGCTTCAGACCACCGGCTTGACTCGAGCCTTTGAGAGAAGATTTAAGGAGTTGGAGGACATGCTGGCACAGGCACGGGACATTGTTAACGCCCGCAATGCCACTGCTGAGGCTGTGACCACTCTGATGGGCATGATCGAGGATCTCAGGTACAGTTTGGTTAGAAGGAGGTTCAGACCCTACATTTTTGTATATTGCTTGAAAGTCTCTAGTTGAGAGTGTTAGAGGTTAGGGAGAACATTACTTGAGTACTTAATTACTATAATCTATTATTATTATTGGGAATTTATGTTGAGAATTGAGAATGTATATTTAGAATTATATGTGGGCCCTATTGAAATAAATAGAAAATTTGCACACAAAAAAATGCTTTTCATACTGTTATTACCAAGATAGTCAAAATAAACCTTTAATACAGTTTTGTAACAAAATTACTATAATTACTATAATTAGATTACATTATATTAAAATGTCATTGCGAATTAGATTATTTAATTAATTCAAAAATGTAATTTTCATAAAAAACAAGAATTGTTTTTTATTTTAAACATTTAAGTAATTAATTTTTGCACTTTTTTGTTAAATACTTATAAATGAGAATAACTTTTATAGAATTTACCTACTTACCTACCTACTTACCTAAACTTTCACATAAATATAATTTAAGTATAATTTCAGATTTGACCATTTTTCTCACATTTTTGTTCTCACTGTTTACACCCTTGTTGGAGATGAGTTTGGTCAGCTGTCTTTCTGTCTGTCAGAGCTCAGATTGGTGAGACCACGGACACACTGAACCAGCTGGAGGGAGACCTGACCGCTGTGCAGGACAGCAACTATGAAGCCAGTAATGCATTAAGTACCCTGGAGAGAGAAGCAAAAGAACTCAAACTGAACTCAGATCAGCTTAACCGTCAGCTTGACATCCTCAAGAACTCCAACTTCTTGGGTTAGTCACTGATTCTGTATTACTGTAACTAAAATGCACTTACACTGCCCCCATTATATGCAAAATATCAAAACAAGTGGCATTTATTTATTATTATCTCCCAGAGAACAATCCATTGACTGATCAAACTAGGAAAACATGCTATTTAATGTGGTATTTTTCCTCAGGTGCATATGACAGCATCCGGGCCTCGTACAACAAGTCACGTGATGCAGAGCACCGTGCCAACAGATCTACCACTGACATTCCCAGCACAGTGAGCCAATCGGCAGACACCCGCAAGAAAACAGAGAGACTGATTGCCCAAAAGAGAGATGATTTTAACCGCAAAAATGCTGCCAACAAACGTACACTCACAGACTTAAATGCTAAAGCTCAGAATTTGGACATAAAGAAAATCAATGAAAAGGTAAGCTGGATAATGTCTCAACAAATATAAAAATATAACAGTTACAAGAATTTGTAACCAATTTAAAAGTATTATTTAAGGTATATATTTAAAATATAAAATCATTGTTTTTTATAATATAAAAATATTAGAAATTGTTTAATATGTATTATTTTATATTGTTTAATATAATATAATATAATATTTAACTTTAAAGCTCTTGTTTTATTGTTTTTGTAGGTATGTGGAGCACCGGGGGGTGCTCCATGTGTGGATAGTCCTTGTGGCGGTGCTGGTTGTCGTGATGATGAAGGCAAGCGCCACTGTGGTGGTCTGAATTGCAATGGAGCCGTTGCAGTGGCCAACAATGCCCTGGACAAATCCAAGCATGCAGAAAAAGAGCTGGATAAAGCTATGGGAGTAGTGGAGGAGCTTTTTAAGCAGGTAGAGACACTTTAATTATTGTGACCAATGCCTAGCATGATCAGAGCAGTCAATTCCTTTTATGACTTCTCATTCTCCAGAAAGTGTTCAGTCTTCTCTCTGAATCTTATGTTGTCTTGACGGTCTTATTAAGGTGGCAGATGCTAAGACCAAGGCTCAGGAAGCTAAGGATAAAGCCCAGGCAGCTTTGGAAAAAGCTAGTGATATCAAAAATAAGGTGGATCATTCTAACAACGACCTGAGGGACCTCATCAAACAAATTCGTGAATTCCTCATGCGTGAGTTTTAATTATATTATATCTATAATAATAAAAAAACAATTATTATCCATTTTTTTTCTATATTATATTATATTATATTATATTTTATTAAAGGGGTCATATGATGCGATTTCAAGTTTTCCTTTGAAAGAAGGCGTAACACAACTAGAAATCAGTGTTTAAGTTGTATTTACAACACTGTTCCAGAACCAAATATTCGTGTATGTGTGTGCAACGCATTTAACGGAGGACTGTTTCCTGAACCTACTATGCCGGCTGTTCAGACTCACAAACTGTAAGTATGTTTTCATATTTAAAGAATTTGCCACTGACGATTCAAACGCGAGTTTTGAGCAGTGTAGAGTAGCACTTGGTGTTTGCCGTTTCACCGATCACAAATGCAGACATGGTTTTATGTTTATGCAGCGCAACGCGTAAAAAGACAGTATAAGTCATTATAATCCGTGATTATGTCCCCACTGGATGCAAGAAATGCCTAGTTTATAATGTTTTTGAATAGTCGCTCCAGCCAGACAGGGCATCACAATATAGTAAGGGACGTAACATTTCCGTCACACGCCTGAGGTATTCGGCCAATCACAACGCACTGGATAGCTGGCCAATCAGAGCACACCTCGCTTTTCAGACCGATTGTACAGTATGTGGAAAATAATTTTTTTTTTAACCTTAAACCGCATAAACACATTGTATTACACCAAATACACAAAATAGTGTTCTTTTTAACAACATCATATGACCACTTTAAGAGAAAAAAAATATATATATATATATAATTAAGAGAATAAAAATTAACTACATGAAGAAAATAAATATAAAATAAAAATAAAATAAAATAAAATACATAAACCTGACAGATTATTCTCTGCATCTTATTCTAGTTTACACTTAATAGTATACCTTTTATATTATATTATATTATATTATATTATATTATATTATATTATATTATTAACTCAATCCGAGCAGCTGACATTTGCTGCTTGTTTTCTTTAAAAAAAAAACTAACACTTGCTTCTCTAATCTTTTTCTATTCTATCTGTTTTCTTTTTAGTTATTATATTATTTAAAAACCCTTGCTACGTGTACTGCGTTAAGCTAACTGAGACTTGTTATAGCACTTGCATATCATT
>NW_015555711.1:647730-656343 GCF_001515605.1 Sinocyclocheilus anshuiensis
AAGAATCGGCTAAAAACACATCTCTTCCATCTTTATTTGACCCTCTAACTCTAGCACTCTCTATTCTAATTCTATTCTTAAAAAAAAAAAAATAACTTGTCCCTTTTAGACTTGCACTCTATTCATTTGCTGCTTGTTTTCTTTAAAAAAAAAACTAACACTTGCTTCTCTAATCTTTTTCTATTCTATCTGTTTTCTTTTTAGTTATTATATTATTTAAAAACCCTTGCTACGTGTACTGCGTTAAGCTAACTGAGACTTGTTATAGCACTTGCATATCATTGCTCTTTTGTTGATTTTGATTGCTTCCATTGTCTCATTTGTAAGTCACTTTGGATAAAAGCGTCTGCTAAATGACTAAATGTAAATGTAATAATCTGATTTTCAAACCTTTCAATAACATTTCATATGTTATATTCCCTCTCTCATTTTTCATTTCTTCTCACAGAATTTTAACTTGAATTCTTTTGAGCTCATTTACATGTCATGTTGTATATTTGCAGAGGAGGGGGCAGATCCTGACAGCATTGAGGCAGTGGCCAATCGGGTGCTGGAGCTGTCAATCCCAGCTTCTCCCAGGCAGATTCAACACCTCGCAGATGAGATTAAAGACCGTGTCAAGAGCCTGTCCAATGTGGACGCCATTCTGGAACAGACCCAGAATGACGTCCGCAAAGCAGAACAACTGCTGCTGGATGCCAAGAAAGCCAGGTGACTATCTGCACATCTGGTATTTTGCACATCACTTTGTAAACGTAAATGCAAATCTGTTCTTTCACTCTAGGAATAAGGCGGAGGGAGTGAAGAGCACGGCTGAGAGTGTGAAAAACGCCCTGAACGATGCCGGCAGGGCTCAGGCAGCTGCAGAAAAGGCCATTCAGAAAGCTAGAAATGACATCGGCTTAACTCAAAACCGTCTAGCACAGGTAAAAAAAACTGTAATTAGGAATAACTTTAATTTTTATGCTCCTAAATTGATTGGTTTTGACTACAAGCGCTCTTACAATACTTCTGAAGATCCAGTCAGAGACCACAGCTCGTGAGAGAGATCTTAATGATGCTATGGGCAGACTGGGAGATCTGGGACGCCAAATAGAGGCTTTAAAAACCAAACGTGCCAACAACAGCCTGGATGCAGCCCGGGCAGAGGAGACAGCCACTATGGCCCGGGACAAGGCCAATGAAGCTAAAGAGGTGTGTGGCGGTCATTTGTGTGTCATTGAGTGTTGTGTTGACCAGAATTTAGTGACTTTATTGTCTGTTTTAGATCCTGGATGGCGAGCTGTCCGATAAGTATCGTACTGTTCAGGGTCTGATGGACAATAAGGCGAAAACAATGCAGGATGCCAAGCAGAAAGCAGAGCGCCTGAGAGATGAAGCCAAGGAGCTGCTAAGGGATGCCCAGGATAAACTACAGAGGCTGGCGGGTAAGTGTGTGAGAGACACGCAGAGAACTGGAGGAAGTTCTTACAATTCAGTTTTATGTTTTAAACTGTTTTTTGAATTTGGAAGAACCAGAAAAGTTTATTACAAGTATTAGTTACAGTATTTATTACAGAAAAGTATTACATTTTATATTGTCAGCATTTAATTGAAAGATTAACATGAACATCAGTATTTCTTAGTATTTGGTTTGTCCCTTTTTTTTACTTTATGACATTAAATATATACATAAAACCATATGGGGATGCACAGCACTGAGCTGGCCTAATATAACAAAGTGAATAAATATTATTTTGTAAACAAATATTAAAAATAACTATTATTTTATTAATTTATATTATCACTTAAATATATTGTAAAATGCATATTTAATAATAATTAAATAATATTATAATTAAATAATTATGTATATATTGAATGTAGGAACATCACAGAGATGTAAAGTACAGAGTTGGAGTAAAATAACAATAAATTAAGAAATAAATAATGTTGTAAAAGAAATTGTGTGTAAAAATTTAATAATATAGATAGATAGATAGATAGATAGATAGATTCCTTTTATTTAGAATTTAGGGAGATTTACGGCACAGATCTGGTCAAATCTAACAATAAATTAATTAATTATAACTATATTATAAATATTATCATTTTATGTTATAAAGAACCCATTTGTGTCCCTGGACCACAAAACCAGTCATAAGCACGATCAGGGTCAGTTTTTCGAAATTGAGATTTATACATAATCTGAAAGCTGAATAAAGCTTTCCATTGATGTATGGTTTGTTAGGATTGGATAATATTTGACCGAGATACAACTATTTGAAAATCTGGAATCTGAGGGTGCAAAAAAATCTAAATATTGAGAAAATCACCTTTAAACTTGTCAAAATGAAGTTCTTAGCAATGCTTATTGCTTATCAAAAATTAAGTTTTGATATATTTACAGTAGGAAATTTACAAACTATCTTCATGGAACATGATCTTTACTTAATATCCTAATGATTTTTGGCATAAAAGAAAAATCAATAATTCTGACCCATACAATGTATTTTTGGCTATTGTTACAAATATACCCAAACGACTTAAGCCTGATTTTTTGGTCCAGGGTCACATTTTTTAAAGGGGTCATATGATGCTTTTTTAAAGATCATTATTTTGTGTATTTGGTGTAAGATAAAGAATATCTCTTTGGTTTTGAGACTTTAGTCTTTGCAACTTCAGGGATCGTATCTATGCACAATCAGCTTGTAACACTCCAAAGAGAAAGGAAAACTTGAAATCGCATCATATGACCCCTTTAAGGGTACTTTCAAGTAACTGAAAAATATAAACTGCCCTCTTCTGGAGATAAGTAGTACTGATCTTGGAAGGCATTCATTGTTTTATTTCCTTGTAATTCTGACCTGGCTTTGTTGATGTTTTGCATACATAGAGCTTGAAAAGGACTATGAGGAAAATCAGAAGGTATTGGAAGGAAAAGCCAGGCAGCTGGATGGCCTGGAAGATAAAATGAAGGCAATCCTGAATGCAATCAATAAGCAGATTCAGATCTACAACACCTGTCAATAATCGGTCACAGGAAGGAAAGCACAACAGCTGGACTGCTGCTGTCTCTGAAAGTTCACTACTGTCTGAAAGGATCTGTCATTTGACTCTTTTCCCAGGCTGCTACAGTTTTCGCCAACAAACCTACAAGACAATGCCAAACTGCCACCAGACGCGATTTCTGGAACAAATGTTGTTTTAATGAAAGGCTACTGTTATAACAACACTACATTAACCTGTTTTCATTCTGGAACTGAATGCAATGCAGATATTCACATGTGTCTTGTAAGGCAGAGCAGTATTCTACTTTCTTGGTATTAGAAATATGCTTCTAAAATACTGAATACAGTATGATGAAGATACTGAGTTTGCTTGAATGTAAGAGACACTGAATCTTGCCACAGAAGTTTTATTGTATAGATTTTCTGCTTGCCCTTTTTCTTTTAAAACTGGTATAGCTTGGTATTTTATTAACACTCGTTTTCTAATGAGACACATTTGTTGTCTTTTGAGAAATTAGTTTCTATAATAGGCTGAATATCTGTCTGAGAAATTACAGTAAAAGACATTGTTAAATGAAGTAAAATGAGTTGTCCATTTAGAGTCACTGGTTGTGTATCATGTACATCGATGTACAGCGTGTTTCTTCTCACGATAAATAATACAAATAAATAATATCCCTGTGTGATTTCTGTACATTGTGTGATTGTTAGCCTGTTACATTTAACCCTAATATATAATAATATATGAGGAACAAACAATTAAAAAGTTAAAAACATAAAAGTTGAATGAAGTTTCATTATGTATTTACTTATGTTGAGTGGGATCTGCATCTTCCATTTTCTCACAAATTGTGAGAAAGTGTTTTCCTTCCAGATCACCTCACATGTGTGAACACCATCAGATACAAAAATAATGTGTCAAATATTTGACTGCAGGATGGTTTTGAATAGATTTTCAGCTCCATCTATTGATGTGTCACAGCAGTCAGAAAATCTTCCAGTGTTAACAAAACGTTTGCATATCACACATGTATTAAATGCAAATGTTGTTTTTATCAAATAGAACCAAATCAAACCTACTTAAAATGAGAGAAATTATATGACAAACCCAAACAATAGTTAATAATAGTAGTTGGCATACATTAATGTTTTTGAAAGAAGTATTTTATGCTCACCGAATACATTAAAAACAGTAATATTGTGAAATATTATTACAATGTAAAATATCTTTTCTATTTTCATATATTTCAAATGTAATTTATTTCTGTGATTGCAAAACTGAATTTTCAGCATCATTATTGTCACATGATCCTTCAAACTCCTTATAATATATGCTGATTTTTTGCTCAAGAAACATTGCTTATTATTACCGATGTTGAAAACAGTTGTGCTTCTTAATATTATATAAGAAAACCGTAATACTTTTTTTTCCAGGATTGTTTGATTAATAGAAAGTTGCTTTTACTTAAAATACAGTTTTTGTAACCGTATAAATATCCTAGGCCTAACTGTCAAGTTTAGTCAATGCGTCCTTGCTGAATAATAATAGTTTGAACCGTAGTTACGGGTACAGAGTCATAAGCAGATGGCATAACGCTCAACAGAACCACAGTTTGACTTGAACAGTTCCACAAACGAAACAAGGACCGTCTTTGACGTTTTAATGAATAACATCCAACAGTATGTTTCAAATGTATACTTTAAGATATTTACATATCAAATGCATCATGAAATCTCGCACCAAAAAAAGTTTTACTCTGCGCGTGGTTGTAAACGCAGAGTGCTGTCCGGAAGTAGACCGTGCGTATGTTTGTGTGTGGAGCAGGTTGGCGTGGTCGCTGTCTCTACCCGGTTTGTTTTTGTTCTCTAACAAAGTGGGAGTCACAGAGCAGCGGTCGGCTCTCAAGTGGAGGACGGGCACCGTCGTTGCGTCTTTGTTTTTGTTTACAGTAGCTCGGTTTCTGTTTTAACACCACAAAATGGGTCCTGGTTAGGATTATTTTGGAAATAAAAGAATTAATTTTTAGCAGGCGAGCTGATGCGGCTCAGGGGCGATCGGCGGCCCGCTGCCGTGTGTGAAGCCTGGGGCTGAATTTAAGCTGCAGTCGCCGCGGCTCCGCTGACGGAGGAAAGGACACGCCGCTGCGACTCCTCATTACAGAAGAACAACGAAACAAAGTAAGATTTCATTTAAACAACTGTCGTCTTATCCAGGTATCGTAATATGCCTTCACCTGTCCTGTAGGTAACGTTATAGCCTACATAAGTTTGTCAGTACCGCACCACCCGACCTTGCGGTGAAGTGTTTAGCTGGGCAGCCGGCGCGGAGCGAGAGGCCTCGTGCTTCTGTTCCCTTTAACGGGGATTCAGCTCGCTCCGCACACAACACGGCGAACCGGCGTCTCCTACAACCAGACAACAACGCTAAGATATGTCACAAATCGTACGAATGATATTTATTAGTATTAGACCAAAATTAATGTTAAGGGACAGTTGTTAGAGGCATGTTTTGAGTTAAAGAGAACTTGAGTGTGGAATCGAGTCAGACAGGCTAAGCTAGCCGGGTTGGCAGCCTCGGCATTAGCGATCGTTACGGGTTTATAAGCTGATTGATTTCCCTTGGGCACAGTTTTCTCATTTGACAGCTGAAAAGGAGAAAAAAGGAAATGTGAAGATGATTAAATTCAAATATATTTTGTCTGTCTCCATATTCGTTTTGGATACTGGCAGCGAAGTGTCTTAATAGTGACAGTAACCGGCATCGGTTTTGGTGGCTAGACGGTGTTTTAATAAAAAAGTGAAAGTGTAGTAGTGAAACCAGAAGGTTTGGTTGGACATTTGATTGTCCGAACACACTAGATTTTTAAAAAGAGAGGTCTTTTCTTTTTTTTTTATAATGCCATCATTATATCATGACAGCAACCACTTAACTGTTGCGTATTAAAATACAGACATACTTTATTATTTTTCAAACACTAACGCACCCCTATCCATCCCGTTTTTGTTTCTGTGTTTTCCTATAATTAGACAGATATTGATTATAAAAGCCACATTTGGCTGTAATCTTTGTCTAGCAAAATAATAATCATAAAAAAATAAAGAAGAAGAATTGAGGTTTAGTGAGGTTTAGCTTTTTTCTAAAAGAAAGATGATTTTGAATAACTCAAGAATGCCTTCCAAGTCAATACAAAACATTCTGTTATAAATATCCGATTACATAAAGTAGGATCCAAAAGTCTGAGACCACAATGAAAATATAGGTTTTTCTTTAATTCTACCCGGAAATAAACAGTTTTTCAAAACAAAGAAAATAAATAAAAACATATCTTTATTTCATATTTTATTGTTGTGTTTAAAAGTATTAATGTCAGCATGAAATTAAAATCTCTTTGATAAATGCATGATTCATTCATGTATATGTTGCATTTGTTTGAAAAAAAAAAAAAAGACTTCATATTGTAATCAAAATGTCATAACTGGATCATCTCTCTAGTGATGGATACCAGACTTCTATAATCAATTAATCCATTTAAACCCCACCCCTCTACAATTGACTTAAAGCTTGAATTAATTTTTGAGTGCAACGTCCGCATCTCAAAAAATCCAACTAAAAACAGATGGATAGAACATACATAGTTCAGCCCTTTTTTATGATCTGTCTTTAAGATCTGTCACTAGTTCTGGTGTATCTTAAATCTGCTATTTTAAAACACTAGGCATCTTACGCTTGTGTACACACTGCAGTAAAATAGGCTCAAATTATGAAACATGTTTGAAGCTAAAAAGAGTCTGTTTACATCATACCCTACATGATTTTCTGTGGAATGTGTCAACTCTGACTTCAAACTGACCTAGCGTTGGGGGAAAATCTGTGAAAAAGTTGTGTAGTGTATTCCAGACTTTAGTAATTTGTACTACCACTCATCCAGAGTCTGTTTGTAATACATACATTGCTGTTGTGTTTTGTTCACAGTCTTCCTCTGATTCTCTTCTGGGAGTGCTCTCACTTGAAACGCCGCCAAGATAGCTGGACCGGGCAGGAAACGGCACAGCTCAGATCCAGACCCCTGTGGAAGCAGCTCCAGCAGCGGGAGCGAGGTAGGAGACAGCCAACCCATTAGCAGCAAGTGGCTGAAGATGGCCAGCAGCAGTACAGGCCCCAGTGAATTGGGCCGGAGGCGAGGTCAGAGAGGACCTGACGACGCGGTCAGCACCAGTAAGAAGAAGCAGAAGGACAGAGCCAACCAGGAGAGCAAGGAGGCCAAGCAGGCTGCCTCAGCCACCAGCTCAGAGACTAGAAAAGGTGAGGGGTGACTTAGTTTGTAAACACTCATGAAGTAGGTCTGAATGGCTTTTTCCCCAATTCATTTTATCTCTTATCTTTTTGATTGTCCTTTCACTTTGTCTTCCGCCAGGTGTTACTCTTGGTCTTGGAAATCAAGCTGTTGAGTCCTAGACGGATATTTGATTCATATGCTTGGGGCAAAAGTATAGCATGGGATAAAACATTTACCGCAGTGATATCTAATATAATATGAACTGATAGGAAGCGTCTGTGGTGCAGTGTCCTTTTGACCATTATAAAATGCAGACTGGCCCATAACTTGAGGTTAAAGTCATTAAAGGTATTGTATAGTCCTTGTCCTATTTTCGTGTACAGAGCTGGGCTGGTTTCCAATCTGTTACGTAGTGTGGTAAACGGTGAACTGGAAAGTTAACAGACATTAACTGTGTGAAAGAAGCTGAACTCGTGTAGTTGTTCTGCCATGCTATTCGGTATTGATTTAGCTATGGCACTGTGTCCTGAGATTGTCTAATGAATTGGTTGTTGTGTGGCATTAGAAGCTGGTTTTGGTTGGTATGTGGCGAATCCAGTTTCATTTAGAATGACATTTATGATAATCGTCTTTAGGTAATTATCTTTGAACAAAACAAGGAAGTAATGAAAGTAAAACTACAACAATTAGAGCTGACCTGAATGATCTCAGATGTTTTTTTTTTGTAGGACTATATTTCATATTACTGATAGTTACTGTCATTTGTGTTAAAAGGATAGTTCTAAAAGATAGACCTAAAAATCTAAATTCTGTCATTTACTCACCTTCATGAAAGTCAATGGCTACCATCGACCGTTTACCATCATTCTTCACAATATTTTCTTTGCTGCTTGAGAAGAAGGAAACTCAGACAGGTTGAGGCTGAATAAATGATGACTGATGAATTTTCATTTTTGGGGGAACTATGCCTTTAAATAAGCCTTATTTTACGTTTTGACTGTATATGTAAGACCATATGTATTGTTTATTTAGTTTGTGGTGGCTTTTCTAATCATCTAATGTTATCATGCACCTGGCATTCATGGAGGATTTTAGCATCTTAGCGTACGTGTGTCTATATATGGCAACTTCTTAGACTTAGTTGAATATGCTTAAGTTGGCCAGTCTAGAGAGAGATGGATATTGCTTTATGACAGATACAGATTATTTTTGTTTTACTTTCAGATATGCAGAACCACTTTAAAGGGGTCATATGACGTTGCTAAAAAGAACATTATTTTGTGTATTTGGTGTAATGAAATGTGTTTATGCGGTTTAAGGTTAAAAAAAAACATTATTTTCCACAT
>NW_015555711.1:657264-659510 GCF_001515605.1 Sinocyclocheilus anshuiensis
GAATATCTCTTTGGATTTGAGACTTTAGTCTTTGCAACTTTACAGATCTTCTTTATGCACCAAGAGCTTGTAACACTCCAAAGAGAAAGGAAAAATTGAAATCGCATCATATGACCCCTTTAATTGTTTTATTTCTGCTTTTAACACCACAATTCAATTAGGCTTAAGCAAAAAAAAAAAATTTAAATTAAACTATTTTGTAACCTAAATGGTTAAAATTTTCATTGTATTGCACTAAATAAGATGCACATTTCTAACTTTAGAATGAATGAATGAATGAATACTACATCTTTTTTTTCCCAAATGTTTTCAATCAAAATGTCATAATCATCTAGTGAAGATTGCAGACTTGACTCTAGTGATGTTTGCCAGGCTTCTTCAATCATTTAGTCGACTTAAACCGTGTCTCAATATGAATCCAATGGATAGAAATAATTCCCTGTCCTGCATTTTTTCGGATGTATCTGATCTGTAAAATCGATTGCTACTTCTTTTATCACGACTTTACGTTACTTTACCCTTAAAAATCCTTAGGTGCATTTCTTCAGATATCCAACAAATGGTGCAATTTATCAGTAGAACCAATATTGATATCACCATTGATATCCCCCATATCAGTAGCAGTCTATATATAGATCAGCATTTGACTGTGAATTTAACTTCACTGAACCGAAAGAAGGCTAATTCTAAAACACTGACGTTGTCTCGTAATGCTTTCATTTTACAATGACTGATGTTTGAATCACGACTACTGACTATTGGCAAGTGTACATGAGTGTTTTGTTCGTTTAGTCCCTGTGTGCCAGCCTGTGTCTGGGGCTGTGCCCTCTCTGCTGAGTGCGTTTTGCCTCTGCAGTGCTCTGCTGAGTGCTGAAGTGTTGTAATCTAAGCCTGTGAGTCTCTGCTTCAGTGAAGAAGGGCTTTGTCAAGGTCAGTGGCTCTGCCCAGAACATGCATGAGAAGACTTCCCTCAGAGTATTTCTCACACTCCCTTCATTTACTCGCTGCCCTCATTGCCCTCTCTACATGCATTTGATATGAGTGCGCCATTGTATTCCTCCTGTCGAGGTATCGTGTTTCGTCTCAGCTGAGCACCATCCCTACACGAACAGCGGGAGAAGCTCTGTAGAATCTCTGCAGTGCTGATTCCCGTCATGTAAGGGAGGCTCATGGGATACTGGCAGATGACATCACGTGGAATAGAAGCCCAGCTGTGGGGCATGGCGGCTTTTTGATGACCTTTTAGATCTGTGTGTCACAGCGAGAGAGAGTAACGGGACAGGACTGGCTGTCACTTGACCCCGAAGCCTGATCCGTAGAGATAAACACACTCTCTTTCTCACTCTTTCCGTTCTCTCTGACCTGCTCGCTAACACGCACCTATGTTGAACTCAATAACAGAGCAGTCTTAAATCGAAGGGAGTTGTCAAGTCAAGTCAAGTCACCTTTATTTATATAGCGCTTTTAACAATACAGATTGTGTCAAAGCAATGAAGGTCTGACGGCGTTGGGCATGCTCTGGAAATGCTGAGGGCGGACTCCCTGAGTGGCCCAGCGAGGACTGGGGCGGAGCTGAGCGAGCTGACTGGTGGGATAGTAAGCAGCAGGATTATGAGCCTGTCAATCACACAGAGAGAGAAGCACAACCTCAGCTCTTTTCCATTCATCTCATCCACGGCCCTCTGAGCGTCCTCGTGCCTCTCAAAGCTGACGAAGCCGAAGCCTCTAGATTTGCCGCTGTCGTCAGTCATGACGCGAATGCTGAGCGCTGGACCAAATTTGTTGAAAACTTCCTTCAGCTTCTCATCATCCATATCTTCTCCGAAGTTCTTGATGTAAACATTTGTGAACTCTTTGGCGCGAGCGCCCATCTCTGCCTCACGCTCCTTACGAGACTTGAAGCGACCGACGAACCTTCAAGATGCAATAAGTTTCAGTATTTTTAAGAGTATTTATCATTTTTAATCAATCAACATCAGATCAACATCAAATGCTACATTCTCACAAAAAAATACACAAATAAAAACAATACAAGTTACATACACCGCTCTTGACGGGTCTCGCTGGGACCACATGATGCGGAGGGGCCGGCCCTTGATCACGTCAAAGTTCAAAGTTCCCAAGGCGCGCTCGGCTGAAACAGTTAAAAACATGAGCGTAACTAGATTGCCAAATATGCTTACACACACACACACACACACACACACACACACACACAAGGAACTTATCTTGACTAGAGCCTGACA
>NW_015555711.1:662756-711468 GCF_001515605.1 Sinocyclocheilus anshuiensis
TCCCATCATCCATATCTTCTCCGAAGTTCTTGATGTAAACATTTGTGAACTCTTTGGCGCGAGCGCCCATCTCTGCCTCACGCTCCTTACGAGACTTGAAGCGACCGACGAACACTTTGCGGTCATTGAGCAACATGCCGTTCATTTTCTCAATGGCTCTTTCTGCGACCTCATGGGTCTCAAAGTGCACAAAGCCGTATCCTTTAGAGCCGTTCTCATCGCAAACCACCTTGCAGGACAGAATGTTGCCGAAGGCAGAGAACGTGTCGTAGAGGGCCTTGTTGTCGATGGACTTGTCCAGGTTCTTGATGAAGATGTTTCCCACACCGCTCTTGCGCAGTGACGGGTTTTATATAAGATGCGTGCCGAGGCTCTGAGGAACATGCGTTCTCTCTCGCACCGCACAAGTTAGGGGAGTAACTTGTGTAACTTAGTTGTGATTCCGGCTGTGAGTGGCTATCAGGTTGTGTAGCGTTATCATGAAATCAGGTTTGATTTTGCTCTTTTATTAGTTTATGTTCATCCTTTGTGTATTATCTGTAGATAAATGTTCTTTTGTTTTCCCTCTGCTTATGAAATAATACATTCAATTGCAGTCATTTAATGTGTTTCTGACCGATCCAGCCTACATGAATGTTCATTTGTCTGTGTAGACTTGTTTCTGGACTGGAAGCAGAATGCGTACGAGGTGATAGTGAGGCTGAACTGTGAAGATGCTGGGGTGCTGAGAGTGGAAGATATCGATTATGCCTTTTCTGATTCTGCCTGCCACATCCGCCTGCCGGGTAAGGACATTATGTGTGCTTGTGTCTGATTTGATACATCTTGGTCTTTTGACAGAGGACCATGTGACACTGAAGACTGGAGTGATTGCAGCTGATCACAGCTTTGTCTCACTGGAATAAATTACATTTTAAAATATAATCAATTCTGTTTGACAATTACTGTTCTTACTGTGTTTTTGATCATATAAATGCAGACTTGGTGAGCAAATGAGTCGTCTTTCAAAGACATTTAAAAAATCTTACTTTTTTGTGTGTGTTTTCTCAGATGGCCGTGAATGGAGCTGTAATCTCCATGAAGAGATTGAAGCCTCCTGCAGTAAACTGCTTTATAAGGAGAAAACAAATGTTCTGCAGCTTGTCATGCACAAAAAGATCCCCCTCAACACATGGCCCACCTTTGCTGTAAGAGCACCTGCTCATTCTTTTCCACTCTCTTTCTCCAGCTGTCCATCTCCTTTTCAAACTTTTTTTTCTCATGAAATGTTTTATTTTTGTTGAACAAAATCTATTTTTATTGGGTAGACTCAGCTTCTATTATATAATCCTCTGAAAGATTTTAAAAACAAATTTTGACCTAATTTATTGCTATTTCTTTTTGCGGGTGTTCTATTTTGTACAGTAACTAAAAACATAATTACTAAAAATCTGGTTTATTTACACATACTTTCCAAAAAATATATATAAAATGTTATGTCATATATCAAATATTATATCATATATATCATCACATTGGTCTGTGATTTAGATTTTTTTTTGTGTGTGTAGTAAGCATATTGGTCTGTGAGAGAATAGTACCAGAACTGTGTATGGCCATGCACATATGCAGCTTTGAGCATTCATAAATGTTTTCCTGATCAGAGATCCCTCAATAAAGCTTTATTTATTTATGTTCCTTATTGAACAGAACAAGAAAAAGACCGAAATAGTGAACATCCTTGGAGAGAATGGCAGCAACCACCACCAGTCAAGCACAGGGCAGTCTGAAAAATCTGCCGAAATCATTGAGAAAATGCCTGCAGTGACCTCTGCTGAGCAGAAACGAGGTAAACCTGACCGAGGGTTGAAACGAGGGATGAAAGGCAAACAGGTGGAGCTCACCGAGAGCACAGGTGTGAAGGTAGCTGAGATTAAATCGAGCGATAAAGCAGACCCGATCAATGAGCCCAGCGCAAAGCGCACCACACGACCCTCCAGAAACACAAAAGAGACCCCAACAGCTCCCTGCTCGATAAAGGAGTCTCAATCCAAACCAGCAGTTAATGGAAAAACACATGCATTAGCCGCGAGCAGTGGTGCCTCTTCAACTAGCAATGCAAAAGACAGCAGGGTTCAGCTGCAGGTTAAAAGTCAAGGATGCCAGGCTTCACCGAGAGAAAAAGAGCTGGACAGGAGGCCAAAAAGCAACGATCAGGTGAGACTAATAATTCACTTGAAAGTGAAAACAATCAGCAGGAAATATAATGGTGGAAAAGAGTCTCTCACATCCTGATGTCCATCCTTTGTGTTGTTTACAGGTTGAGGCAGATGAAAGTAAGACTGTTTCCTCAGTGTGTGAGCTGAAGTTGGCGCAAGAGGAGAGTTCTCTTCCACTGAAAACTCAAACTGGAAAAATAACATCTGATGAGCGAGAAAACAGAACAGATGAAACAAAGCCACAGGCTGATGCCCAGATCCCTAAAATGCTTCCATCTCATGATTTGGTATCTGGGGGGCCTGTTTCAACAGCCTCTAAGAGAGAGGAGTCTCCTCAAAAGAGCTGCACAGAGGAGAAGAGAGACAAGTCCAAGGAGGATCCACATGGAGGGAGCAAAGAGGAGGATACAGAAGGTCAGTTAAGAACAATTGTGGCATCATGTTAGTGTTAGAGTTATACTTTATTGTCCTTTGCAGGAAATGTGTCTTTGACTCAAAGCTGCAGTAATACAAAACAGCCACACACTATAATACACAACAACCACACTCAATAACAACAACATTTTTAAGAAAGAAAAGTAGAAAAGAGTTAAAATGCCATCACACTTACTGCAATATACTATTTAAAATACTAATAGATACCGGTATAAATGAATTATTATAGCAATTACTTCTACATAATGGAACTCTATAACGTTTTCTATAATGTGTTGTTCTGTCAGAGCACAACATTAGAATATACACTACAGTTCAAAAGTGTGGGGTCTGTAAGGTTTTGTTTTTCTTACAGCAAGCATATTAAATTGATAAAGAGACAATAAAGATGTATAATGTTTCAAAATATTTCTATTTCAAATAAATGAGGTTTATATTCCTCAAAGAATCCTGACAAATAAAGTATCACTGTTTCTACAAAAATATGAAGCAGTACAACGGTTTTCAACATTGATAATAATAAGAAATGTAGCAGCAAATCAGCATATTAGAATGCTTTCTGAAGGATCATGTGACACTAAAGACTGATATTTCATTTTTTGTATTTTGATCATATAAATGCAGCCTTGATGACCACAAGATAATTATTTAAAAAAAAAACGTTTAAATATTCTTACTGTCCCAAAACTTTGAATGGTAGTGTATTTACTATAGAGAGTTTTTGTTATTGATTTGAACTGGTTCAATTAAAAGTACACATTTCAAGCATTCTGTAGATATATTTCTTACATCTGTGAGGCAACTTCAGGCAAGTAGCCTATACACTGAATTTCGTTTCATTTTGTGATACTCTCCAGTTCACAGAAACTGAGATGGCAGAAAGCTTATCTTGTTTTTTTTAGTTTACAAAAGCACAAAATTTTGTTGACATTGAGTTTACCTTTACAGTTTTGAATGATGTATTACTCTAATCTTAATGAGCAAAAATTATGGCGTATTTTGTTTCCACTGTTGTCAGGATAAAATGGCAGTGATTGCGCCGGTGCCTCCCTGTCATGCAGAAAGCGCGCTAATAGCTTCCACACTCCACACAAACACTTGGATATGCGCCTAATACTGCACATTTTTCTGGGTTAATGTTAGAGTAAACTACTAACATGTTTCCATTTCAAATGATAATCCATATTTAAGGTCGATGAATGATAGGCAAATGTTTGGATTTCCTGTCCAATATACACTGTAATTACCTCAAGAACCAGCCTTTAACGTTCTGTCTGTAACAAACACGGACAGTGTTTTTCGGTGACTAATTGGCTAATAAATTTTTATCCAACTAAGCCTCTTCTTACTATACCTTATTTCTCATGATTGATGTGTGTTAAGGTCCGGAGCCTATGGTGAACTTGAAGTTTGTGAAGAATGACTCGTATGAGAAAGGGATAGACCTGATGGTTGTTAATGTCTACCTGAAAGAAATCTGCCGGCAGACGTCCAGGGTGCTGTTCAGGGAACAAGACTTCACTCTTATCTTCCAGACCAGGTGAGAGAGTCATCCACACAGTGTCCAGAAATAAAGATTCCAACTCTTTCATTCACACTAATTGTTGAAATTGTCCACAGTGATCCCAACTTTTTGCGCCTTCATCCGGATTGCGGACCAAACACTGTCTTTAAATGGCAGGTTAAACTCAGGTAAGACTTTCTGATGGGCAGCCTAATCTCCGTCGATCCACTGGTCAAGTGTGTGTTTCTGAGGATTTCTTCATTGCTCCTGTCTGCTGATGTTTCAGGAATCTAATTCAGCCAGATCAGTCCAGCTTTGCCTTCACTCCGTCCCGTATCGACATCACCCTGAAGAAAAGACACAGTCAGCGCTGGGGAGGTCTGGAGGCACCTGCCACACAAGGTCTGCTGCCGGGATTCTATTTGCTTCTGAGCAGTCTTTTACAATTAAACACACAATCATGTCATGCACATTATTTTGTCTACATTTATGACACTATATAGTAGGGGTGTAACGGTACACAAACATGACAGTTCGGTACGTACCTCGGTGGGGATGTAACGTTTCACTCAGCTCACGATTCGATTCAATTCACAATTTTGATTTCACGATTCGATTATCTCACGATTTTTTTTAACAAACAAAAGACTGAAGACATATAGTAAATGAAAAGGTGTCCTTTTATTAGGCTTTTGCTGCACATTTCTTTGTGAAATTGAAATATAACAAAACTAAACTGAAATTTTAAAACAAACTCCAAATCAAATAAGTTAGTTGCACAAATAAGCAACATTTCTTCATATAAATAAACTAAGGCATAAATGCAGCATAAGCAGTTTTTAATCTAAATTAGACTGTATAATTTCGAAATTTGAAGCAAAAACAGAATGGTCTGACTTTAGTTTTGTGAAACTATACTACATAAAACATCTGAACGAAACCGCAGACGAGCTGAATGAGACGCAAATTCACTCTCTGCCAGCAGGTGGCGCTTATGAACAGCAGTGATACAGTGTTTCCTGGGTTAGCGCTGTAAACGGAGCAGAGCTGCACTTATGAATACTACTTTAATATGTATTGTTCAGACGCAAAATGAAATGAAAATACCACATAAACCTTTCTAAAGACAGTCAGTTCCACTCAGAGATACATTCATATAAACTCCTACTCCAATTGTATCGGGATTTGTTTGGCATCTCAACCGATTTTAATCTTCACATATTTGAATCGATTTTCAACCGGCTCGCGGTTCATCATTACATCCCTATACCTCGGTTTTGACGTCACGGTTCGGTATGGTTTAGGTACAGCAGGAGGGGAAAAACTAAACATAAATTGTTTTTTTATTATTATTTAACAATTGTTTACTGAACAAATTGCTCTTTCTTTAAATAAATTCAATTATAAATGTATATAGCTGCAAGCAGTGATTACCGGGGTTCAAGCAGTTTAAGGCCTTTAAGGTGGTATGCTTTTAGGGTCTAGGCCAACCTGGATGTATGGCTGACAGTAAAATACATCCAATATGGAGAATATGCTCACAGACACACACACAGAAATTAATGTCCAAGCATGAATCCATAAGCAAACCTGTGAACAGTACTGTTTTAGTAAGTTGAATGAGCCCATTGGTGGTCTTCTGCTGTCATCTAGTGGTTATAACTGCAATTTCATGCAATTTCTCATACAACACTGTGTTTTTAACCTTTATAACTATTATAGTGTTATTTTTTGCCCAATCTCTCTTAAATTTTGCATGCTTGTTTACAATGAAATTATGCATAATTTTTACACAGTTTTGAGAAGTTGTGGGCTTTCTTTTAGGATTTATAGGCCTTTGGGTACACTATGTAAAGAAAATATTATAAAATGACCAGTTTAAAGATTTTATTGGTTTTGAGTTTAAAACCTAGGAGTAGTTCACAAAAGTAGGTTTTAAAAATAATCTCAAATATTTAATGAACAGTTTGATTGACAGTATTGGTCCCAGAGGCAAAGTTGTTCAGAATGAGGAGATCTATCACATG
Source organism: Sinocyclocheilus anshuiensis (assembly GCF_001515605.1). Classification (NCBI taxonomy): domain Eukaryota; kingdom Metazoa; phylum Chordata; class Actinopteri; order Cypriniformes; family Cyprinidae; genus Sinocyclocheilus; species Sinocyclocheilus anshuiensis. Next base: position 668,921 of record NW_015555711.1, read on the forward strand.
ATATGAAGATCTAGTGTATGTGTGAATATATAATTTTTTCTTACAATTTGTGGTCATTTATTACAGAAATATTGTGGTTTTTGAAGACTTTTTTTACTGTTACAGTGCCACCTACAGTCTGATCTCCATGAAACTTTGCATGCTTGTTAAGAGTCATCTGACACATGTTTTTACAATGTTTCGTAAAGTTTCGAGTTTTCGTTTAGGTTTTGTAGGCGTTTGGGTATATTTGGACACGCCCCCTTTTAAAATGACCCCGTTATAGCTAACCAAAGGACAAAATTCAACATTATTTTGATAATTATTGATCTAGAGAGTCCAGAGAAATGCGCTGCAGTGGTTTGATCGAGATTGAGCAAAAAACCTAGAACTAGTTTGCAAAAGTAGGTTTTTAACATAATTGAGAATATTTAATGAACAATTTGATTGACAGCAATAGTTCTTGAGGCAAAGTTGTGCATTATGAGGAGATCTATCAAATGATATGCAGATTGTGTGGATATGTGAAACAACACGCGATTACAGAGCCAAAAAACTCGTTAGCACCAACCAGTGGCCGATTTCTTTCAAAATTCTTACAGACCTTTAAGGCCCTGAGTCTAACATGCCCACTGAGTTTCGTTCCGATTGACCTCCGTTAACCTTGTTTAATAGGTGCTTAAACTTGTTTGGCCAATGGCGGCCATGTTTTTTAAGATATGCGAATGTCCTCATAGACACTTGTGCCACTTTGGACCAAGACGCTGCATACCAATTTTCAAGTCGATCAAACTAACGGGTGCATAGTTATAGCCATTTTTATGTTTTTTTTCCCCTGTTATAGCACCACCAAGTGGCCAAACTCCGCGTTTTTTTTATTGAGACCTCAGAAAAAAAAAATTTAATTTTTGAGTCTACGACAAACGGTCTAGGAGATATAAGAGATTTCACGTTTTTGTTCACTGTAGCGTTCCCTATTGGCCGATTGGTGTGAGTCTTTGACAGGATCTCCCCAAATTGAGCGCTACCATCTGGCCAAGTTTCAAGTCTCTAGGCCTTACGGTTTGGTCTGCACGATCAGTTTTACGGCGGAAAAATAATAATAAAAATCCTTACAATTACAATAGGGGTTCAGCACTACTTGCTTGAACCCGTAATTAAAATTTTCTTAGGAATCTACCTCAGCTTTAGGGAGCCCTTTTACATTACTGTAAGGTTACAATTAACAACAGAGCCCAAACTTAAATTCAATTACTATTTATTTTGGACTAGGTTATAATAATCAACACTCAAATTAAAAAATTGTATGCAAACATGTAAATTGTTTTTAAACTAATTTCTAAATTATACAATTTATATTTGTTGTTGAAATATAATAATTTACAGAGTCATAACTTGTTTTATAAAATATTTATTTAAACATATACTTTAAATAATTACGACATCACTAACAGGTAAAGTAAATATAATGAAGTATAGTCTAATATTTCGGAAAATGCTCTTCACTAGACTTAATTTCTCTAGCAATTAATGAGCTGTAGCTGAGGTAAATGAAATGCTAAGTAGGGGTGCTCCGATCAGGATTTTTGAGGCCGATCACCAATCGCCGATCACAGAAAGCAGTATCTGCCGATACCGATCACTGATACCGATCTTTTTAAAGCCTTCTTTTTATAATTTATAACTATTTATAGTGATACTCCATTCAGGATTTTTAGACATTTATTCAGGACCTGAATTTCATTTTTGAAAATGGGGGGAATTCCCCTCTTAGGTGACTCTTGTGAGAGGGGAAGCAGCAGGGACTGTGCTTTCACGCAGGAGTCCGCTACTGATCCGTGGTTGTTTACCACAAACACAACATGTATCCATTATTTTGATTTCAAATCCAAACATTGTCACTGAAAATGCTTTTTCAGCATTGCAATTCTTTTTTTACACAGTAGAGTAATACAATCTTTTACAGACATGTTTAAACACAATAAATATAAGCAAAACTATGCGCTGTTACTTTAATTCAGCGCTTGCAGCGCAGCAATACTCAGTGCGGAAACGATCTCTGCACTGCTGCAGACGCACCACTACTGAAACGCACTGCCGGACCGCAACCGTGTGCAGTGAACGCTTTAATCCGTTAACATGAGCGCGGAAAAAATACGCACCGTGCATGAGTGCACGATCTCCAGGAGAGCACGCGAGCGCTGAATGGTTAAACACACTGGCAAGAATTAAAAAGTAATGCAATTTATAAACTTTAATGACGATGTGACACTGCCTCGATTGTGCAAGTGACAATTCCTGTGTCAACTGTGCAGCGTGCAGCTCGCTTATAGACAGAGGCGATGTGTGGTGATTTTAAGCGATTCGCGTATTTTGAGAGAGAAAGAGAGAGTGTGCACGCACGGTGATTCACTCACGCTGTTTGTGAAATTACGTCTCACACAAAGGTTTTCAAATTACTTTATAAGTAATTTAATGAAGAAATATTAAGGTGAGTACCTCACCTTCAGCATTATAATTATTTCACCTGCGCCGGACAGAGACTGAGACGGTGACGCTGCATGTCGTGCCAAACCTCTCACGGCAGCGTCATCAGCTTGAGATTGTTTTTTTGAGATCGGCCTTTTTAGAGACCGCCGATCAAACATGCCAACGTGATTATCGACCAATAGTGATCGGTAGCCGATCAATCGGAGCACCCCTAATGCTAAGTAACATTTTATTTACTGCTGTTTTAATGTCTTTCCGCGGTTGAAACACTAATTGAGCGTGAGGGGTGAGATGTTCATTCATGTATATTTTGCATTAAAACTAGTAATAAAGATGAAGGGATGATCACGCTCACTCGCGCTCCGCTCTGCCATTAAAACTGAGGCATTTGTATACAGCGACATGACACGCCACATCAAAGAGCACCAAAACGGCATTTGTTGTCTGAATTTCCTGAAAAAAAATGAATGATTTGTTCGGTACACATGCGTACCAAAACCAAAAGACCTGTACCGAAAATTTTCGGTATGAATACATGTACCGTTACACCCCTACTGTATAGTAGAGGTTGAGCGATTTTACTGAAACCGATAGCTAGGTTGGACCACACTGGCCGATATCGATTAATAAACTGATAGTGTTTAAAATTAGATACTGAACAAAAACGTCTTGGGTTATGCATGTAACCATGGTTCCTCTTCTAGGGAACTCCACATTGGGGAATGCTCCCTAGGGGGCACAGATTGGAGTTCCCTAGAAGGGGAATGTCTCTGGTTATGCATGTAACCATGGCTCCCCCAGAGGGAGACACTATACCCCCTAGGAGAGGGGGGGGGGGCAGCATGGAGTTCCCTAGAAGGGGAACTAATGGCGCTTTTCCACTGCGTGGTACGACTCGGCTCGGCACGGCTCAGTACAGTACGGCACGGCTCGGCTCGGCTCGGTTTGCGTTTCCACTGCAGTTCAGTACCGCTTTAGAGTGGGCGGGATTATTCACATGTCGTTATAGTTGCGCCGCCTCTATTGCCGCGACTCCTGAAAAACTTTTTCATTCCGCGTCGCCCCATCAAGCTCTCGCTGGATCCGCTCCTCTGCTATCAACGAGAGGAAGGTCTGTACTTCCTCAACAGATAACGAAACAGCCACTTTTTGGTTGTTAAAAAAGTTGCACTTGTTCAAAACAGTTGCATTCGATCCTTCGCTGGCTGTGCTGATTTAAATCTAGCTGTTCTGTTGTGTTTGTTAGGGATGGGCGTATCGATCCGAAGTATCGATATATCGATACTGACGCGAGTATCGAAAGTATCGATACTAAAAAAAAAATATCGATACTAAGGTGCGTTTTATTTACCAGTGGTTTTGTTTATTTAACAAAAATAATAATAATAATAATGCGTACAATATGCATTGAATTGGACGAATAACCTTTATTAGCGAGTAATTGTGTAGGATAGAACTATTTTCCTGCTCATCTGAACACACGCAAATGTTGCAAGACAGAACTAATCAATCAGAGAGCGTTCACTCACTTCTGACAGTGCATTCAAACAGGGCTGCGTTTCCCAAAAGTATAATAAGAAAGCATTAAAGCTTTTGGGAATGGCAGCCCTGAACAATGCTTATCAGAGGACAGAGAGAAAAAAAAACATATTTGTTTGAGTTATTTCACAATAAACAAATTGAAATTGTAGCCTACATAGTTTGTGCAATTACAATTATTTAAATTGAACGTTGAAAGATAATATTGATCATGTTCTATTCTGTAATGTTAATAGAAATCATACACTGTCAGAATAAAAAGGTTGCATTTTATGCATGCAACAGCCATTCACTGGCAGTCCCTAATGGCAGTACAAAATATTGCACTAAATCAAAAGTTCAAATGTTACAAATAAGTTCGAATATTAATGTTGTAATACTGGTAGCACTAATATAAAAATGTGATGATATATGTTACAAAAAAGTAACAATTTTGAAATACGTTGATGGTTGTATTTTTTTGTATTTAATCTCAGTATTCCTATCAATGTTGTATAAGGGTTTTTTTAATGCATAATAGTAACCCTAGAATGTGATCAAACAGTTTAAAATAGCTGGGCTAAGATATATAACAATTTTTAAGACTGCAGAAATACGTTAATTCAGTATACACATTATCCCACCGGTTAAAATTGTGACTGACCATAAAATAACATTTTTCACACACTTTTCCAAAAAAAATAAATTGATTATTTCAAAGGGTTACTAATGACACATCATTTGGATATTTTCATGTCTGGGAAAAATGTGGGATTAAACGGGTTAAAATGCGTTTTAAACACATAGTTAAGTGGTTTTCATTACCCATTTTACTCTTAGTAATTTAATAATTTCATAGATTTTATAATTTAAAAGTTTAGTGCATAAGTATCGAATTGGTATCGATATCGATGATACTGCCTTGAAAAATATCGGTATCATATCGAAAACAAGATAAGGGGTATCGCCCATCCCTAGTGTTTGTGTCGCAAGTTCAGTGACGCAGGTAGTGACGATTCTCTCCGGCCAATCCGTGATCAGCAGAGTTTACACGTCACGTTTTGGTAACGGTATGGTTCACTTGGAACCTCAACCGAGGTGGTACTAAAAAAAGTACCAGGTACTGTACCCAGTGGAAATCCCCCCCCCAGGATTTTCTGTTGGCTGCATTTAAATCCGCATCTGAAGTTTCACGCTCTGTGCAGCGCGCAGCTTCACGTGTCAAAATAAACAACACGAGGTGTCAGTGATTTCCGCATCTAGAGGCTGCTCTCGCACTGTATAATGACAACGGACCCTTCTCAGCCACTCCAGCAACGGATGCAACCCAGAAAACTATTGACATGGATTTTGCCGATAGTTCCAGCAATCAACAATCAGTGTCAAATAATCGGTAAAACCAATCGATCGGTCAACCTCTACAATATAGTATTAGCTGCCTAAGCAGTGTGTCCATGATTAAGGTTTGGCTGAATAAGAACAGCTAGACCCTTGATCTTTTCATAGAGCTCTGATGTTTGATAGGAGGCATGCATGAGATGATTACTGTGGAAAGAGCAGGACTGTTTTTGTTTTTACATGTTGAAATGAGGGCATGGTCAAGAAGAGGAATGTGACTAGAGGCAGTGATCCAGTAACTCAATACGAGTGTGAGTCAGGGTCAAGCCAAATGTGCCAGTGGGTTCTTGTGTTGGTGCCAGGCTCCTGACCCACACTGCTCCACATAGCCTTCTCTCGAATATAGCTGCCACTCCAACATTGCATTTTACTAGAGCTGTGACGGTCTGTTTATATATTGATATTGAGTTTTATATTGAATCACCACTTTTGATCTTTTTATTGAAATTGCATCATTACGCAGAGTGATTCTACTCATTTGGTTCAGATTCAGTTCTGATAAATTTTACAAAGAGTTTTAGTATAGTGATGCGTCCTAAATTAATTGTATCATGATTGTTCAGCTGTGGTTATGTTAATTCATATCATATACACTACTGTTTAAAAGTTAGGGTCAGCAAAAGCATTAAACTGATCAAAAGTGATTGCAAAGACGTTTATAATGATACTAAAAGATTTCTGTTTCTTAAAAATTCAGTTCTTTTGAATTTCTATTCGTTAATGGATCTTTTAAAAATTATATCTGAGTTTTCACAAAAATATTCATATTAGAATCAATAGACTGATCTCTGAAGGGTCATGTGACACTGAAGTCTAGAGTAATAGCTAAAATTCAGATTTGCAATCACAGAATAAATTACATTTTAAAATATATTAAAATTGAAATTAGTTATTTTAAATCATAATAATATTTCACAATATTACTGTTTTTACAGCATTTTTTGATCAAATAAATGCAGCCTTGGTGAGCATAATAGTTAATGATAGTGAGCTTAATATTAGCAATGATATTTAGCTGCTAACCACAAGCTCTGTTGACATCTGTTTAAGGTGCAGTGGGGGGCGCCAAGGTTGCCGTGCCCTCCAGCCCTTCCACGCTCGAAAAGAGCCAGCCAGGAAGCAGCCAGCATGCACTTCCTGCTAAAGAAGAACCACGAGTGGGAGAGGAGAAAGCCAAACCCCCTCGCGCCCCAGAGGACTTGGGTCTGGATGCCGTGGCACCTCGCTCAGTCTCCGAACACATGTCCCTCAAACAGGAACCAACTGTTGCTACGGTAATAATAAGTGCAATGTCAGTTTGTCACATATGATGTGCCATAACTTGTCTCAGGACTATCAGTTATTATGACATATCCTTGACTGTCCACAGCCCAAGCCCACCTGCATGGTGCAGCCCATGACTCACACTCCTCCTGCAGGCAGTGAGAGAGCTGAAGAAGTGGAGGAGATGAAAGTGTGTCTCCCTGGCTTCACTGGACTGGTCAATCTGGGAAACACTTGCTTTATGAACAGTGTGATCCAGTCCCTCTCCAACACACGGGAGCTCAGGGATTATTTCCATGGTCAGTAGCATTTTAATTGATGAGAATTGCTTCTTTTTCATGTGGTTGTGTGTCCTACCCAGGTGTTGTGGTGTTTGTTGTTTCCAGACCGTGGGTTTGAGTCAGAGATTAACTGTAATAATCCATTGGGCTGGAGGAGAAGAAAGTGTGTCTCCCTGGCTTCACTGGACTGGTCAATCTGGGAAACACTTGCTTTATGAACAGTGTGATCCAGTCCCTCTCCAACACACGGGAGCTCAGGGATTATTTCCATGGTCAGTAGCATTTTAATTGATGAGAATTGCTTCTTTTTCATGTGGTTGTGTGTCCTACCCAGGTGTTGTGGTGTTTGTTGTTTCCAGACCGTGGGTTTGAGTCAGAGATTAACTGTAATAATCCATTGGGCACTGGTGGACGGCTGGCCATTAGCTTTGCTGTTCTGCTTCGAGCGTTGTGGAAGGGCACTCGTCACGCATTTCAACCCTCCAAATTAAAGGTATCCATGCAGCAACAAAATCATGTCCTATATCCTATATCCTCCTTTATCATATCTTCTAGTTTCCCATAGTGCTGGGCGGTATACCGGTTCATACCGAATACCGGTGTTTATTTTTCTTACGATATGAATTTTTAAAATACCGCAATACCGGTGTATGTCGTTTAAACAACGTTCGGAACACTGTTTGAGAGGGGTCAATTTTCACTGTTGCACTGTGACAAGGACACTGCTGTATGCGTTACTAAGCGTGAAAGCTCTGAAACTGAAGCTGTAGAACTAGTAGAACGTGATGATACAAAAGTTCAGTTGGAAGATGTCGCCAGTACTGCCCCGCGAGCGCGAGGTCTGACTTTCCTGGCGCAGTATCGCCTCTCTTGTTCAGTTGGCCGTACCACAGCAGACTCGTCAGTAAATGAGTACAAAACAGTGTTTCCAAGCACCTGTCGCTTACTGACTGTTTGGAATTATAAACATGAGCATAGTTCGTCTGTTAATATTACGCACTTTTTTTTTTCTTTTCCAGTTTGTTACTCAGATGGAGGCAGTGCACTGCATGAGACAAAAAAGTAATATAGCCAACACAACCGCATAGCCGCTCTTTAGTGTAGATGCATGTTGATTTTATCAGACGCGATTATAAATGAGTGACTCCTGGTTAACATGTATTAATGGGTCTTGTTTAGTCACTATTTAGTGTGGAATTTTTCTACAATATTCACTCATCATGACAGTAAAATAGGGCATTCTAAGTTAATATACTGCAGTATTTCCTCTCTCAATCAGTAGAAAATGTGGTTAACACCCGGTCATGCATGGAAAAAAATATACCGTCATATACCGTGAAACCAGTATAATTTTGAAAAGTACCGTGATATAAATTTTTGGTCATACCGCCCAGCACTAAGTCAGAGGATGAAGAGAACGAGAGAGAGCCACTGAACAGGTTCTAGAGCAGAAACACAGATATATTTAGCTTCATCTCCCCACTGCAATAGTGTACCGTGATATAAATTTTTGGTCATACCGCCCAGCACTAGTTTCCCATATGTAATTATGTAAGCAACCCAGAATATACGGGTGTTGTTTCATTTCTCTTCATAGGCTATAGTTGCCAGTAAGGCCAGTCAGTTTACAGGTTACGCGCAGCATGATGCTCAGGAGTTCATGGCTTTCTTGCTGGATGGGCTGCATGAAGACCTGAACCGCATCCAAAACAAACCGTACACAGAGACCATTGACTCAGACGGCCGTCAGGATGAAGTAAGCTCTTGTTTTTGTCTCAAAACATACTGCATATACCGCATCCTTGGATATGGAGCAGAGTGTGTTACTAATAAGCATGTCCAATAGAGTCCAAAAGTCTGACACCACACAGGCAATCTGAGACTCAGAATCTAATTTATATCTGACAATTGACAAAGCATTATGATGTAAAATGAAGAGGAAATATTAAAGATTCTACACTTAAGTCATTAATCAAATATTTGAATTTGAGACATTTGAACATGTGAATTCAAATACCAAGGCAGACCAAGTAAATAAATAAATCTGAAAGTCATGTAAGTAAAAAAAAAAATAATTAGTTTGTGTCATGTGAAGTTGCCACAGGAGGCTTTTCCGTGATGATAAATCTTCTGAACGTTGCTCTTGTTTGTGGTTTGGCAGGTTGTTGCAGGAGAGGCGTGGCAGAGGCATAAAATGAGGAACGATTCCTTCATTGTTGACCTCTTTCAGGGGCAGTACAAATCAAAGCTGGTGTGTCCCGTGTGTTCTAAGGTAATACATCAAGAGCTATGATTCAAATTCGTGAAGTCAGTTAAAACTAGGGCTGCACGATAAATCGCATGCGATATTTAACGCATCTTGTCAGAAAGCCGGTTCTGTAATCAGCGGTATCGCATGCGATTTATCGTGCAGCCCTAGTTAAAACAGTGAAATTTTAGATAATTATGATTTTCTGTCTCTTAGGAATATGGTTGTTGGAGTTTTCTCATCTCTCTCTTTTTTTTTCTTTCAGGTTTCTATAACCTTTGACCCCTTCCTGTACTTGCCTGTCCCCCTACCTCAAAAGCAGAAGGTGCTGACTGTTTTCTATTTCGCTAAAGATCCCCACAAGAAACCAGTCAAGGTACACAGCACAACTTTCTGAAGTTCCTAAGCAAGCCTGTTCACAAAAGGGCTCAGTCTGTTCAGCTTTGTTTAGATGGACATTCTTATTTATTAATATTTGACCAAAACTTTTTGCTTGTGTAGTTTTTGGTCAGTGTGAGTAAAGTAAACTCAAGCACGACTGAAGTACTGGAGTCAATATCTCGCAGTGTGAGGAATAAACCAGAGAACCTGAGGCTGGCAGAGGTATGATGATCCTGTTCTGAACACTTCATCTGCTTGTATTTGATGTTTTATAGCAAATACAAGATATTGTGTTTGTGTTTTAAAATATTTGGAAATAGAATTGGAAAGTATGCTGATGAGTATGGCAGCTCAGTTATGGCCAAAATCATAATTCTCGATTTTTTTTAATTGTAATTTATTTGAGGTGTTTTTTTTTTTGCAGTGGATAAAATATCGTAAAACTACTTAATAATCCTATTAAAAAAAAACTATATATTTAACATTTTGTAAACCATGTTCAACATATTACAATGGCAAAAACTGTAAAGGAAATTTGAATTTTTCTCCCAAATATTTCCTCAATTTAATTGTATTATTTCAGTTTAGGTTAAAATACTAGGGAATGCCAGATTTTTAAATCAACAGCCCGGAAGATAGCGCAAGGAATAAATACAGACCAAACAGCATTTTATTATATTGTTTATTGCAAAGTGCTTTTATTTTTAAACTAAAGTTTATCAAATCAAAAAATTTAACCTACGCTTTCCAATTCCAATAGAACTTTTTTTACATTGCTTATGTCAGAATTTGTCTTTTCATAAAAATATCCTTTAAATATAGGCAATATTTTGTAGAACTGTTCTTCCTTCTTTAAAAACTCTGTTAGTACATTGTTAATATCTTGTGTGCCATTTTTCCCAACAGTGACATTGCAAAATGGAATGCGGCACAATAATAGTTTATCTTTTTTGTATAGTTTTCATAATTGTTGTAAGCCAAGATCACAATTGGAAATAAAATGTGATTAATCGACCAGCTCTACTGATGATGTGCCCTCAATATTTTCTCTCAGGTGGTGAAGAACAGGTTCCACACAATCTTCTCACCATCTCGATCTTTGGATACGGTCACGCCCAGTGACCTGCTCTTCTGCTTTGAGGTGTTGTCAAAAGATCTTGCCAAAGAGAGAGTGGTGTTGCTGAAGGTCCAACAGGTACACCATTTCCATCACTCTTGTTATTTTTCTAGGTTTGGAGGATTTTCTTGCTGTGATATAATGCATTGATTGTGTCTTTGTGTTGATCTTCAGAGACCTCAAGTTCCAAGCATCCCAATCACAAAGTGCGCTGGCTGCATGAAGCCTCCTGCCTCTGACGACGAGAAGCTCAAGCGCTGTACTCGCTGTTACCGCGTCGGCTATTGCAATCAGTAAGTTTCCATATGTTCATTAGAAGCATGTGTTGTGCTGGCTCTGAGATCAGACTTCGGAATTAGAGACTTTGCCTTGAGACGTTGGTGTTAACTTTCTTTCTTCTGATTACAGGTCCTGCCAGAAGAACCACTGGCCCAATCACAAGGCCACGTGCCGGCACCATGTGGAGAATATTGGACTGCCATTTTTAATTAGTGTGCCTGAGTCTAGACTGACTTACACCCGTCTGACACCGCTTCTGGAAGGCTACTCTAGGTATAAGAGTAGCCTAGATTAAGAATTATTTACCCATTTTGGTAATTTGGTCAGCTTTAGAAGATGGTAACAAGTGCACTAATACCTTTTTAATATTTATTTGTCTGTATATTTTATATTATTGTGTTATTATTGATGTATTATTTTATATTTATTTATTTGTCTCTTTTTATATCATTTATATTTCATATAAATGTTTTGTATACATTTTGTGCGGATTTTATTCAGGCTATTTTAGAATTTATTATCATTTATTCGTCTTTATTTATTGAGCAGATAATTTTTTTTATTTGTATTTTTTAATAGCATTTGTTATATATACATTATATTTGATAGCATATCTGTGAGCGTTTTATGTATTTGTTTGTTTATTATATCATATATTGATGTAATTGATAAATGATGCATAGCACCTTTTTTTATTTTTATAACCAAGTTTTATATTTTATACATTTTTATACTTATTAGCTTTCAATTTTATTTGTTATATTTTTGATAGAATATTATTTTTTTTATTGTAGCATTATGTTTTATAGCATTTATATTTTATATGTTTTGTATTTGATATGCCTACTTTTATAGCATTAACAGCATTTTTCTTTTGATAGAATTTTATTTGTTTGTGTAGTTATAGCATTTATTTATAAATTATTTATTTGTGTGATTGTATTATCTATTTTAGGTGGTTTTGATCAAATAGATTGGGGTATGCTGACATAAAAAGTAAAATCTTTTAACCAGCAGCACTGTGTAACCCTTTATTTCTGTGTGCAGGTACTCTGTCAATGTGTTCCAGCCACCTTTCCAGTCCGGTCGGATGTCTCCAGAGGCAAGCCTGTCCCGTGTTGACCTGACCCCCATGGCAAGCAGTGTCTCAGAGTGTCAGGAGCACGAGGAGGAGCCATCATCTGCAGGAGAAGCAGAAAGCCAGGCGGAGCAGGGTGACTCTGGCACAACACCACAAACAGAGACCGCGTCTGTGATCTCCGCAGCAGGTGGGGACACCCTCTCCAGTGACTCAGGCTGCTGTGAGCTCGCCACCAGCTCCCAAGATTCTTTGGTGGAGAAAGAAACATCATGTGAAAAGGCTATTAAACCAGAAGGTAAGTTGGTGTAAAGCTCTTTGCTAAAGTTTTTGTTTGTTGTGGAGCAATAATCCATTGCTGTTTGTTCAGTTGTAGCTGTAGTGACCGGGTATCAGCAACCGTCTGAGTCAGCGACTGGAAGTGCGTCTCAATTCTACATCACACTTCTGGACTCAAGCCAAAAGGAGGACAGAAAACTTGAGGACAAAGGTCAGTCAGAGGTTTTTGGATGGATGTGTTGCTCATGCATATCTTCATCATCCCGGTGCCACCTACAGGTGATGCAGTACTGGAGCTGCCTGATGACTGCACGCTGGAGCTGGTGTGGAAGAACAACGAGAAGCAGAAGGAATATGTGCTGGTGCGCTCTAAAGAGCTGGAGTTTGATGAGGACCCTGGCTCTGCTACGGAGACATCCCGGGCAGGGCACTTCACCTTAGAGCAGTGCCTGAACCTCTTTACCAAACCTGAGGTGCTGGCCCCTGAAGAGGCATGGTACGGACAGACGTGTCGGTTTCAGTGTGTTTACTGACATCATTAATGTGATTGGACCACCTATATCTTCTCTTGTTGTGGTTCAGGTATTGTCCTAAGTGTCAGCAACACAGGGAAGCCTCTAAACAGCTGCTGCTTTGGCGTCTTCCCAACGTGCTCATCATCCAGCTCAAGCGCTTCTCGTTTAGGAGCTTCATATGGAGGGACAAGATTAATGATATGGTTGATTTCCCAGTCAGGTACACTGAACTATACTTGATCTCACTGGCTGTCACTAGCACAGGATTTCAAAAGTTTAGGGTCTGTAAGATTTCATTTAAGTATTAAGTATTTTATGCTCACCTTTTTATGCTCATGTATTTATTTGATTAAAAAATACAGTAATAGTAACAGTACTATTGTGAAATTTTATTACAATTTAAAATAAAAAATTTTAATACAATAAAAAATGTAATTTATTCCTATGATGGAATTTTCAGCATCATTACTCCAGTTTCAGTGTCACATGATCCTTCAGCAATCATTCTAATATGCTGATTTGCTTCTCAAGAAACATTTCTTATCAGTGTGAAAAACAGCATTTTTCTGAAAACCATGATAGGTTTTTGTAAGATGATTTAAGTTTAAAAGAACAGCATTTATTTGAAATAGAAATCTTTTGTTAACAAATGCCTTAATTTGATCAAAAGTGACAGTTAAGGCATTCTTGCTGAATAAAATAAAACAAATTCTTACTGACCTCAAACCATTGTTATTTTAGTATTGAGATACTATTGTAGTTTTATTCATATTTTGATGAATATATTTATTTTTATATTTTTCTTTTGCTTTTTTTACTGTCCCTTTTTATTACTTATATTAGTTTAAGTTATTATTATTTTATCTTTCTAGAAAGTTCTTCCCTAACTACGGTAGTTGTCTGGCACTGTTTTGTGTAACGCTACTTTGAACTTATATTTATTATGAAAAGTGCTATACAAATAATTTAGAATATTCTAAGTGTGGGTTAAAAAGTTACACCGATAATTTGATGCAAAGTATAAATACTGGACAACCCCTGCAATTATATTGTTAATACAATTTCAGTTGTTTGTGCTGCTGTAAAAAATGATCCTGATAGTTTTGGTGGATCTTAATAGCAGTGTGAATTGTGAACTTGCCGTTTAGCCATAGTTTTGTTGTTTATTATCCATGTTTTGGATCGACTGTATAATGGATGCTTTACCTGGATTTTTCTGTCCTCATCAGAAACCTGGACCTGAGTAAGTTCTGTATTGGTCATAAGGGTGACATCCAGCAGCCTCCCATCTATGATCTGTATGCTGTGATCAACCATTATGGCGGCATGATCGGAGGACACTACACAGCCTACGCTCGTCTTCCCAGCGACAAGAACAGCCAGCGCAGTGATGTTGGTACGAGTCAGCTCTTCTAGATCAATAACATCTCACCAGCTGTGATGTGAAACATCTCACTGTCACTTACTATTTCAGGCTGGCGTTTGTTTGATGACAGCACAGTGACAACGGTGGAAGAGAGTCAGGTGGTTACGCGTTACGCCTACGTGCTGTTCTACCGCCGCAGGAACTCTCCGGTAGAGAGGCCGTCTCACTTACTGGGGCCCCTTGGCGCCGAATCCTCTGCTGCAACCGGCGGTGCTGCCAGTCAGGTGAGCTCAGCACCTTCTCATGTCACTACTGCCGCCCAATGGAAAAACGGTTTCATCTTAGTGGAGCAGCTATATACTTGTTCATTAAAATTGCAAGGGATTGGGTAACGTTCCTGGTAGGGATGTAACGATTAACCGCCAGCTGGTTGAAAATCTATTCAAATATGTGACGATTCAAATCGGTTGAGATGCTAAAAAAATCACGATTCAATTAGGGGTAGGAGCTTATATGAATGTATGTCTGAGGGGAACTTACTGTCTTATCGAATCGAATTGCGAGTTGAGTGAATCGTTACATCCCTAGTTCCTGGTGGATTCTCAACATTTTTCTCCATCGTTCATTTTTTAATGAGCTGTCTCTCAGAAATGTGCAGACAACATCAGCTGATTATAATTTAATTAGCTGTTTCATAAGAGATTATGTTCTCTCAGATGTTATGGAGTATTATAATCACCTTGTGATATCTATCAGTGTCATGACTAATAGATGAATCATGAAGCATCACGGGCATTGAGAGTCGATTTGATGAATTGTGATAGAATCTCCTGACTTCTTTCGGGTTATTTCTCTTTGTTCATGACTTTTGTGAATCTCAAAAGGTAAAAATATACACCAATGACATTTGCATCTTGGTTTCAATCATTTCTAACAAGAAGTTTCTTCACATATTTTGTTCTCGGCTCAGTTGAATGTGTGACTTTGAAAGTGATTCAGTAACATCTGGGTCTTTAAAAGATTAGATAATGGTGCTTGTGAACAAAGTTAAACATTTTGGTACTTTTAAGGGAATATTTTACATCAGTGGTCCATCCTTAAAGTTCAAGCTATGGTTTATGGGTCCAAGGAAACATTTTGCCTTTAATTCAGTAGATATATCAGTCACAGGCCGTGTACACTGATTCAAAAGCTATGATTTGACAATGAAATGCTACTTCTGGACAGGAGGAGGCCTCTTGTGGTCCTTTTGCATGCTATTTTGCTTACCCATCCACCTGAGTGTGTGAAAATGGAGCAGTGAGCTCTCTGATACTCCGTGTAATTGGTGTTCTGCGGTGGAATGGTGAGGCAAGGCCCTTTCCCAGAAGCTGACACAAGTTTCCGCCAATCGCAGGCGTCTCTGATATGGCAGGAACTGGAGGAGGATGAGGAGGGGCAGCGAGAGGCCTCTTTTCGGAGCCTGTTCCGCCCCGGTCTGCGTGGAAGAAGAGCCAGGACGAGGCCGGAGGAAGAAGAGGAGGGCAGGGGAGGGCATTCTCACCGCAAACGAGACCGCATCTCCGATTACTCTGACGGCGAGCGTCTGAGATATTTCATCATGGGCACCGTGGCGGCAGTCCTAGCCTTGCTGTTCAACATCATCTATCCTTTGTTATACTGGTCCAACTGGGTTTAATTTGCTAGTCACCGCAGCTGCAGACCCTCAGCAGAAACTGAAGATTTGCACTTTGCATTGTACTGTTAGTCATCACTCTTCTCTTGACAACTTCAGTGTTATATAGCTTGGGAGTCACACAGCCTGAAATATATCCATGCTAGTCAGGATTGTTTTGTTTTGTTTTTTCAGTTCTACAATATTGTCCAGAAAGTTTCATAAACACTCAGGAAGAATGTCTTGCATAAATATAAATGTACTTAGTATATGCATTTAATGGTTGACATATACCCAGAGCAGTTAGGAGGGCACCTCCTTTTTAGCCAGACTTGAGATTTTATTTTAGCTGTATGACCAATCAATAAATCAAAACTTAGATATATTGGGATCCAGAAAAATTAAAAAAATTAAAATTCACATAATTTACCTTACTGTCATGTTGTTCCAATCCTCTATGACTTTCTTCTTCAGCGCATAAAAGAAGATATTTTGAAGAATTTTGGTAACAAAAGTTTCCATTCCCATTGGATTTTTTTGGGTTCAGACAATGGAAATCAATGGGAACCAAAGCCAAATGCTTCTTTTATGTCCATACAGGTTTGGAAGGATATGAGAGTGAGTATATGGTGAGACAACTTATTTTTTGGTGGACTATCTCTTAACATCTGCCAGTCAGCATTGTGTATCAGCTGTATGTTTTAAATAGAACTTAAATGACTCTAAAAACAGCAAAATTATGATAAAGTCTGCGATGACTCTATATCTCTGTAGATGTATTATGTCAGATTTAATGTCAATGTGAATTCAGAGTTTACTGTAGTTAATATATTAGTGTTCATTTCTGGTCTTATCATGAAGAAGACCCAAGAAAAAAAGTGTGTGTGTGTGTGTTTTTGTTCTTGTTTTTTTGTTGTTGTTTTTTTAAATCTCAATGTGTTTTTATTTCAGCTGATGAAAATAATGTTAAACAATGGCTAGATAGTGATTTTGTGCATTGTTCATTCTGACCCCATTCTGTAACACCCACTTTTAGAAAAAAGTGCCATTGATGAAATCAGGTTCTGTCTTGGAATGTCCTTTTTTCTTCTTGTTTATATCATATTATAGAAGTAAAATTAGCTGTGTATGCCATTTCATGTTGACTTTAAATCTAGATTGGTAGAGTCCTAGTCTTTGTTTTTGGGTAAATCTTGCTACTTCATTTCATGGTTACATGTTCACGTTGTTTTTTTTTTAGTTACTTTCTAATAAGCTTTGTTGATTTTATTTACTCATTTTAACCACTAAATGATTTTCTTCTGTCTTAATTAATTTTTGCCAAACATTCAGTAGTCTGGCATGGTTTAAGATGTTTTAACCCTCTGGTGTTCTTTTTTTAGGAGTCTCACTCATGGTCTTTGCCATCAAAAGAGAACGAACACCTAAAATGTTTGTTTGTTTGTTTTTAACTGTTAAATCAATGTATGTATTTTTGTTCAATATTTTTTCATTTACTATTTTGTATTTTAAGGGAATTGTATGGTACTAGTTAATATTCATGCAATAATTGATCTCTCCCCCAACCATTAAAATTAACACTTTTTTTCCCCTGATTAAAATAGAGACAAGGCCTTTAAATATAGTAGATGCTTTATTGATCTTATTTCACACATTTCCAGAAATTTGCTGTTTCCGTCACACAAGTTCGTGTGTGTGTGTGTTTTGCACTTTTGATGTTTTGAAGTTTAACCCCATCATTGCTGTGTCCTTTTATCGTGCATTATAGCTGAACTGTTTACACATTTGCAAAAACTTTCTCTGTTATAGTTACATATAGTTACGCCATAGTTTGTGTGTGTGTGTGTGTGTGCGCGTTTTTGTGACAAATGAGGACATAAATTTGTATAATGACAAAGGTATGACATAGGTATTACAAGGAGAAGGTGACTTTTCAGGACATTACCCCATGTCCCCACTTTTCAAAACGCTTATAAATCACACAGAATGGAGTGTATTGAAAATCTGAAATAGCACAAAGTTTCCTGTAAGGGGTAGGTTTAGGGGTAGGGTTGGTGTAGGGCAATAGAATATACGGTCTGTACAGTATAAAAACCATTACGCCTATGGGATGTCCCCACTTTTCACAAAAACAAACCTGTGTGTGTGTGTCTGTTTTGCACTCTTGATGTTTCAGAGTGACACCCCTTTATTGCTATGTACTTTTTTTTCAGCATCAAGACTGCTGTATTTTTGCCTGTTACCTGTTCATTTCATTGGCGATCATTTTTGACCACAAAGGCCACAAGTGTGACTCCTTTTTTAGTCCAAATTCCCATAAAGTTCACCAAGTTTCGTACCATTCCGATGAAGGTACAATTCTTTAAAATTCAAAACATAAAATTATTAGGTCAGAAGTGACCAAAGAACACCAGAGGGCTAACAATAACCATTTTGTGATCAGCGAGGCAGATCAGCTCAGTACTGTATTTCTGTACCCAAAAAGGGAAACCAGTGAGATCTTTTCCCTGTACTTTGCACCATTGATTCAAAGCCTAGTTGCACATGTTGTAAATTGAGATGAGATCCACATATTGTAAAATGAATGGTACTCGGGTTTTTGGGTATGTGGCAGTTCCAACAGTCTCAGGGATGCTGGTGGGCTATAATGATTGATGTGTCCGTCCACACTACAAAGCCTAAAACATTCGGCTTCTGTGAATGCCTCGGCTCTGGACACCATGACCGAAACAATACCTTCAGATTGTTATTGTACCTCATTAAGGTCATAGGGTCAGGATTAGGTGTTTGAAATGTTACTGATTCTAATTAAAAGGTAAATCTTTGGGCACAGGACTGCATTATGCATGTATGTTATCATGTAGGCAGTAATTGAATATTTTTGGGTAAGTGATTTGTATTTAAATATCTTCAAATGAGAAAATATTCATGTTATTTATGATGCTGCACAAAATGTCCCAGCAATAATTGAGACCACTTTAAATGCTGCTCAATTGTAATAGTGCCTGTATCATGCTCTTCATATACAATAAATAATTCAAGATGACCCTGTTTTGAAATCGCTCATTTGAATTAGTTTAATACTTAAACTCTTTGCTTTTGTGTGTGTGTGTGTTTGTTATTTATAATGAATGAACAAATGAACAGTTGGTGTTCATGGCTCCATTCAGAAGATGCCTAAAGTTTCTCCGTTTATAACGGTGGTTTATTTTACAGGCTTCTAGCCAGACACTGTTTGGGACAGACCTGGACCCAGACGGACCTCCTCAGTTGAGCACGGAAGGGACCTCTGACATGTTTGCACACTCTGGAGAATGTGCCGCCCTGTCCTACAGCAGTATGGAGGAGGTGGATTGAAACTTGACCCAGTCAGGGAGACTTGCTTCCTCGAAAAAATTAAAAATAGACATTACTACTCACAAGTGGATCTAGCATGGCAAAGGTGCTCAATTTCTTTTTATTTACATTTGCAATGCAGACAAAAAGGCTCCAACACAAAGACTGTTTGGAAACGGACGATTAAAGATGGCATGCAGTGAAGTGATGCTTAAAGACTAATCCACATTTACATATTTCTGTAATTCGGGAAGGTGCACACATTGAAATACACTGTTATAAGAGGAAACTCCAAGGGTTTTTTGTATGTATATGTAAGCATTTTAACACCTAAAAATTATGCCATTCACAATTTCACACGGTAGATTTCTAATACATTGTTTATCTTGCTTGTATTTACACGAGGTGTTACTTTGGTAAAATCAATCAGTGAGTGCGATCAACATGGTTGGTTTGGATGCACAGAAGAGTTTGTTCTCACTGAAATGTCGCCTGGCCAGATGTGTTTCTCTGCAAAGAGTCTGGAGTTGTGTAAAAACATTTTTTGCAGGTGTTGTAGGTGAAGTTTTAAGTGTGGGCAAGGCAGATTGTTAGGTTTTTTTCTTACACTCAGGCCATTCCTCAACTTGATGTCCTGTTCTTTCTTTCTCAGACAATCCAGTGATTGAAATTCTTTTGTTTTACTTTGTCAGATCCTGTGGAAATGCAAAAGCTTGATTGACTGAGATGCATGTTGACCTACAATAGCCCTAGTACCGTGTATCATATATCATCTCTTTTTTCTAAGTTCTAAGAGTGGATTGTCCCATTTCCCCATTACTTGTTTTTGCGTTGGACTGCATAGCAAGCAGGAACTGGGGATTTGATCGTAAGAATGCTGCTGTGAATAAAACAAATGGTTAATATAAATAAAAGCCTTTTTTTGTGCAACAACCTTAAATGTTACAGTTGTACATGCATATTTATTTGTCAAGTTTCACATGTTAAGTTTAGAAGTAAAATATTGTAACAAGCAGGTGAACCTCATGAAAACTTGATGAAAAAGCAATCGGGTCATGTTTCAATCCAAAATCTAAAGAAATCATATTTAGCACAAAGAAAGTGTGACACATCGGCTGCTGAATGAATGGGAAAGTCTATAACAAAGCAATGTTATATAAAGAGTGAAATATACAGAGCGCAAAAAATGCACACATACACAAATGGAGAAAGACTGAAATCTAAAAATATAATAGTATATTTGCAATATAATACTGTTAGTCTTGATATTTTTCAAACACGCAACTTTTCACTTCAGTCGTGTGGTTTATTTATAGATTGTTATTGTATAGATTATTTCACTTCAGTCGTGTGGTTTATTGTAGATTACTATGTTTTAGTCAGCTGTTTGGACTCGCATTCTGACGGCACCCATTCACTGCAGAGGATCCATTGGTGAGCAAGTAATGCTAAATTTCTCCGGTGAAGAAACCATTTTTTTTGCACAGTGACTGCTTTTGTGTATTATTTAACACAACATTTGATGGTTATGTTGCATTTATTTTCTATTATTTATTATGGAAATATTTTCTTATGGATAGGCTCTAGAGAAATATTGGTTAGACTCTATTGACTGGCCAATTTGAACTCCCGACGAGGATGATTTCAATCAAAATATATTTAATATGGGCCCTTCATTTCACTATATTAAGTGGACGAATATAAACATACGAAATAAATATATTATGCGTATGCCAATATTTAACAATGTAACGATGAAGGTCAAGGTCAGTTGTTCATAGTCGCCGCGGCGGGAGGAGAAGGAAGGCAGCAGTAGGTGGCGCTCTCACCACATTCACCCGTAAAGCGCTGCAGCCCCGCTCTCTCTCGCGGTATTTGACACTGACTAGGAAGTCATGCTGTCATTCTGTCAAAAGCCTGTTTTAGAGCTCAGCTGTTTTCAGTCAAACGTTCTTTTTTGAAAGAATGCAGTCAACGAATGTTTCTGTACAAATAGAGAGTGAGAGCATCACGTGTCAGGCTGTTTTTCCACTGATGAGATGCGTGTCATCCGCATAGGTCACATGGAATCTGGACGGATTCACCAGTCATTCATCGCCAGAGATATTCATCCTCGTTTACACTTAAGTATATTTGTTTAGTGTATATATGAATAACTGTAGTTCTAAATATATCCTCCTATAAACATTGTAGCACTATGTATAACTTGGAGAGGATCCCTGAAACAAGCATCGATCAGAACCAAACTAATGGATGCAGAAGTGATGTGAACTCTGACGGGACAGATCAATATAAAGACCCCACTGATTCAATCCCAAGTGGACCTTCCAGAAGAATCGTTCTTCACTTTGATCTCAACAACACAATCCTTGTATCTGACGCAGTCACAAGACAAGGAACTGTAGCTGCTCTTGAATACTTCCTGTCCACGGTGACCTGGGGGCGCATGACAAAAGGTAAGACCACTTATCTAACTTAGGGGTTTTCAACTTCTACAGACCAGAAACCCTCAAGCCAGCTTTCCAGACAACAGGCAAACCGGGGACTCTTGCATTGTCTATTCTATTTCTATTCTATCTACTTGTTTTCTTTATATTTATTTAAAAAGAATCACCCTCTAACACTAGTGCTCTCTATTCTTTTTCTATTTTTTCTACTTGTTTACTTTTTATTTTTTAAAAATCTCCCTCTAACACTAGCGTTCTCTACGCTTTTTCTATTCTATCCCATTTTTTTTCTTTTTATTTATTATATAAAATAACCCTCCAACATTAGCATTCTCTATTCATTTTCTATTCTATTTTTCTTTTTATCTCTTATCAAAATATTAACCTCTAACACTAGCATTCTCTATTCTGTTTCAATTTTTTTCTACTTGTTTTCTTTTTATTTATTATTTAAAAAATACCCTCTAATACTGGAGTTCTCCAATCTTTTTCTATTCTATTTACTTGTTTTCTTTGTGATTATTATTGAAAAAACTTGCTATGTGTACTGCATTAGACTAACCGGGAATTGTATATGAGTTTATCTATATATATTTTACAATTTGTATATGAGTGTGTGTGTGTTATTTAATTTAACTTGTATACTTATATAAAATTATAAAATAGAGTTCAGTGCATTATCCTTGTAGAAATGTGGGTTTGTGTAAAATATAGGACATTTTTATATTTATATTAAATATAACAAACTGCTATGCACCACCTTATACTCAAATACAGTGTTCATTTTTAAATGTTTACTCTTAATATTATAGTACATACAGTGGCTGTTTTGCATCATGACTCAAACGCCTTTACCCAGCATCACGTCACATGGTTCATCTCACTGTTCTCAGGTAAATGGGAGTGGTTGTCAGAAGCACCATCTCTCCTCCAGCCTTGTGAGGGCGCCAACACGTACTACTCTCAGTTTGGCCGAGTGGCAGGCTTCACCACCGTAGGTCCAGGCCGACGGTTCCGGAAGGTCCTGGGGGAACATCTAGAGCTACTCCGATGGCCGTCTGACTTGCCTGCAGATAAAGAGCTGTCTGTTAAGGGAGAAGATGGGAAGCTGTATCACTGGATCCTCCCTTCCTTCTTCCAGATGCTGCAGGACTTGGCTTCACAGGGTGTGGAGTTCTCCGTCCTGTTCTGTACATTTGGCTCAGATCTGCCCCGTGTTCTGAATGCTGTCAAGAGTGCTGTAGAGCAGGGCACACATCCGCTATTCCCCGACCTCCCGGCTCTGAAGGTATTTGATGTGGAAAAGTAGGTTTTGTGTTGTCCCAGATAAACCGAGCCTCATTAAGACTGTCTCCTCTCACAGCTGAGGGTGAACGTGACCGCCGGACGCATCAAGTGCAGCAGTAAGGGTGCAACACTGATTCGTGGAGAAGAACACGTGTCCACAAGGGATGGAGAACGACATGTTTACCAGTACCTGAGCTCTGCTGAGGGTCTGGGTGGCTTCCAAGACCACTTTGATTGGTGAGGAACCAGTTATGGATCTGAAAACAATGTAATTGTATTGTTTATCATTATCTTTGTCTTTGTCTTTGTTTGTTTTTTAAATAGGTGGGCACGGAATACATACTCCATTTTAGGAGGAAAACCGCTCTGGATTGACCCTTTTGACCCCAAAGTTCAGCATATCTTCACTGATGACAACATTCGGCAAAACGATGAGGACACTATTGTCCATCCTAAGGTATTGAATGTATGTTTTCTCTTCTCCAGATTGACCGTCCCTTATGTTTTACCTATTCCACTGAACGCTCACCTGTTTCTGCAGGTGTTTCTGGACCCTGAGGGCTTGCAGACTCGAACAGCCTCCACATCAGAGCTGTATGATCTGTGTCTGGTACAGAACGACCTGCTGAAGGCCATTTCTGAGCCTGGATATTTCACTCGACGCATCCAGATCTGCATGGAGAATTATGAGGGGAACATCCAAAAGGGATAGCCAAATGAATCTCAAGTCATACAGGGAAACACAAATTATGCATAAACACAAACCTGTAGAATGTGCATATATGTGGAAAAACCATGTGTGAAATTCTCTGCCACAATCATAGATCGGCACCCTTTATTTACCTAATGAAGGATGTTGCAATCCATAAATCCATATATACATTACCATCATAATCAAGGGTCAGATTGGGCCCTGGAAGATGTAACAATCATAAACATCACATGCCATAGTATATGTAGACGTTATTATGGTCATAAGCATTGGCAGCTGCTTCATAGATCTATTTTGTTATATGCACATGTAAACCGAGGAAGGAAGATGATTCTACCAACAGTGTTCTCAGGAACATTGGGTAGTTTTTTTAGTGTTATTTATTTTTTGATGCATTTAAAACAAGTTGAATATCAAAACACTTGAATTTGTAGACATATTTTGTGAAGAAGAATCTTTTTATTTTTATTTTTTTTTTGCACTTGCGCTATTATAGCTCGAAAGGCTTTTGGTTTGTTCTAACTCATTTGAAGCTGAGAATAACCAAAGCAGAATTCCGAAGCAGACCACAAAACCAGTCATAAGGGCCATTTTTTTGAAATTGAGATTTATACATTTTCCATTGATGTATGGTTTGTTAGGATAGGACAGTATCTGGCTGAGATACAAAACTAGCCTAATTGAAAATCTGGAATCTGGGGGTGCAAAAAAATCTAAATATTGAGAAAATAGCCTTTAAAGTTGTCCAAATTAAGTTCTTAGCAATGCATATTACTAATCAAAAATTAAGTTTTGATATATTTACGGTAGGAAATTTACAAAATATCTTGATGGAACATGATCTTTACTTAATATCCTAATGATTTTTGGCATAAAAGAAAAATCGATAATTTTGACCCAAACAATATATTGTTGGCTATTGCTACAAATATATCCCAGCGACTTAAGACTGGTTTTGTGGTCCAGGGTCACATTTATGCAGTTTTATACCTTACGTGATTATCTAAATCACATGTTGCAGTGACATGACATGCTAAAGGGTCTGCATCCTCCTCTTTAGTTTCAAAGCTCTAAGGTAAAATTTCTGGTTCCTAAAACAATGTCTAATCATATTCAAATTTTCCAACAACAATTAATGTGTTTTGATCCCAGTGGAATGCAGTTTTTTTTTTTTTATCCATTTCCTCTCACCATCATTGGAGGATGTTCTCCTGAAGCTTGTCATTGCACAGTTACTGCTTTTAGTGTGTATTGTTATATAATGCATTATTTATTTTGGAATAGGTTATTTTGTTGTATGCTTTATTATGGTAGTGTTTTTCATTTGGAGAGAGTTGCAATTTGGACTTTATCGTTTGTTTACATTTTAAACGAACGTGATTGGTCTTATGTCTTTTCTCATTTACATCTTATCCTAATCCTGTGTTATAAGATCAGTGAATCTGGGGATAGTGAATAGTTACTAACATTTGCTAAAAAAAAACAAAGCTCCTCTGACCTTTTTTTGTTGTTTTTTTTTGTAATTTTTAATCGAAACAAAAAATAACTTCTGTAACATGGCTGAGTTTTTGTACGCAATTCATGCACATGTAAACGAATATGTGAATTGGACTTGTGTTTATATAAAATTCATTTTTTCGGACTGACTAAAATGAGTGTTATGTAAACGTAATGCCACAACAAACAGCTTCTAGCTTCTCACCTTATTTCAGATACAAGATTTGTAACATAGGCATTTAATTTGGGTATATACTGGATATTCACGTAGTAGGTAAATATGAATCATATGCATATACCATAACATTTCTATGGAGTTGTTAGGCACTAGTACAGAAACGCACGGTGTTACTATGGTAACGGCTCGGCGCGAAAACGTTCAGGTCAACAAGCTGAAGTAAATCCTTTGTTAATTCATTAATTAACGTTATCTAGCGTGCTGATGATATGATTGTGAACGAACTGATTCATTTAAACGTCGAATCATTCAGTTTTTACGCCGTGAAAAGTTGATCAACAAGGTAACCAAGACAGAAGAATAATGTCAGACTCTGATGAACGTGAGGTGTTAAAAGCAGAGACTGAGGAAGAGGATGAAGAAGGACAGGGAGAGAGAAATGATACTGAACGAAAAGAGAATGAGATTTCAGGACAAGCGGATCAGGTAACCCAAATGTACATTAAGAGCCAACAAATAACTTTAAAGTATCATGTATCATGTAAGGTTAATAAGATTTTGTTTTAAATATGCAGTTTATTTTGTCTTATTTTATATTATATATACAAAATAAACTAAATAATAATAATAATTTATCAGATGTCTGTACTTTCTTCTGCACTGGAAGCTCCTGTGGCCAAGTCAAATTCCTTGTGTGTAAACAAGCTCTTTCTGTTTTCTGACATTGAGATTGTCCATGAATTTGACTTTATTACCAGCTAAAGCCCTGTCCACTAATCCAGGACATGATGGTGAAAAGCTTGTCCTTATTGTGTCGCACAGTGAATGGTCTGTCTCATGCATATGTCAGGCTTGACCTTAAAAGCAAGTAAGCTTGTCTTGAACATTATTCTTATACCTATAATTTCCAACATACTACCATTCACATTTAAAACCATTTTCAATTGGTTTTCACCGTACCTTTCTTAACCAGGGGTCTGACAGACCTGGCCTTGCTCAGCTCCTTCATCCATCTGCGCTACTTGGACATCTCCTCCAATCATTTATCAGACTTCTCTCCATTGGCTGATCTCACCCAGCTGCTATGGGTGAAAGGAGATGGCAACCTGCTTCAGAGGTTTGAGGGTCAGCCGTTTGGCAAGCTCGCTTACCTACAGTGGCTCAGCTTTGCCAACAACCGCCTATTTGATGTTAAAGGTCTTGGAGGTCCAGCACTGGAAACCCTCAATCTCACTGGTTAGTTTGATCCATTTAGTAGATTATTTTACTTTTACAATGAAAGTTAGCTCGTTTTATACTCTAGTACCAACCACACTGGTTTCGTTCAGCAAATCTAGAGTGGTGTATTTAGCTGTATTTAACATATGTGATTCAATAATGTGATTCAAAAAATTATGAGCTGGCACTGTCCACATTTCATTGTAATCTGCTCTAGACAATAACCATGCACCGTTAAGCTTTATCTGCTGCACTAAACTCCAACATTTCATTATATATTTTTAGGTAATGGTATCCAGAGTATGCAGGGCCTGGAATATCACAGTCTGACCAATATGGTGACTCTCGAGCTAAGAGGAAATTGTTTGGAAACTACAGATGGCATTTACCTCCCCAATTTACGCCATTTGTATCTGGTATAACTGTTTGTATTTATGTTTATTGTAGATAAAAGTACATGATACTGATTTTTTCCAATAAACTACCATTTTGCACTTTCACCCGACTATTTAGGCTCAGAATAACATAAAGCGATTGGAGGGTTTGGAGAAGCTCCAGTGTCTCAACACTCTTCACCTCAGAGATAACCAGTTGGAAACACTAGATGGACTTAGTCCCAACATGAAATGTCTCCAATATCTTAATGTCAGGTAACAGAAATACTTTAGCACCAGGTTTGGCATTTTCCCAGTCTCTGTGAAATTGAGGAAGCAAATGTGTCTCACAGAGAGTTATATTACCACTGTCTGACAACCCTCTTTTTCTTACCTTAAGGGGGAACCTTATATCTTCCATGAGGGCTTTGCGAACTCTAGTGAATGTAGGGCAAACACTGAAGGCCCTTGTGCTCTCGGACAACCCTTTAGCAAAGACTGACGATTACAGGCTGTATGTGATCTCACATCTCTCGAAGCTGGAGAGACTGGACAAGGATCCCATCACGGCTGGAGAGAAGTCTGAGGCCCAGGAGAAGGTGCGGAACCGGTTTATGGCATATTCTGTGGTTAATTATCTTCACTGTTTTCATGTAGTTGTACCAATAAAGGTCTATCAGACAGTATTTTAATTGTAAAACATCTTTTTTAGGATTTTGAAGATGAATATGCTGAAGATCAAGAGGGTACCTGAACAGGCTGTGCTACATTGAATATACTTGTAAATATAGTTTTATATTCAATAAAGTCTACTATCATAAATAGTTCTGGTTTCATTTCATGCAATATAGTTCTGATGTGATCTTTATAGCTGTAGCTGCTGGTAAAAATGATACTGTCTAGCACCTATCACTAGATATGATAACAAGGTAGGCCTACATATCACTGTAACCTAATACCTATTGTGAAAAAAACAAGGAAATGCATCTTATTGCAACCTAATTTACAAAAGAAAATCAATACGTTTTAAAAATGAAACAAGAAAGAATATGAATAGAAATTGGGAGCTTAAACATCCTTTGTTTTTATGTTTTAATTTTCTGCAATGTCACATACACTTTGGTATTCTACCAAAAGAGAACAAGAAATGTCACTTCCTGGTTTGTTCATATCCATCCACATTAAAGGGGCAGAGCCTTTTTCTTTTAACTATACGCCTGACAGGAAATAATAGTCAGAATTTTTTTTTTTTTTTTATAGAACCACTTATTGAACAAAATATAGAAAGTTTGCATATATGTTTTATTCAGACTGAACAAAAGCATGCAGCTTGGTGCAGATGTTATTATTTATATGGTCATAAAGATTCTAATAGCTTATAATGTAAATCAATGATATCTTTATAATGATATAGCAGACAACTATATAAATATCTCCCAATAAGATGATGTGTTACGTGTTATGATTAAAGCTCTGTAGTTTTTAAAGTGAGGGGGTTAAAATTTTTTAACATTTTAACAAATTTTAAACTACAGAGCTTTGATTATTTTTAATTTTTTTCTCTTTTTTTATTTTTTTTATTTAGAAAAATCATGTACATATTTCGATACATTTAAAATGTATCGAAATATGTACATGATTTTTCTAAAAAAAAAAAAATAAAAATCAGGTATACACAATCAAGTAAACCTAAGGAAATGTTCATCTTGAAATATTAATGACAATATAAAAATTAATCATACTTATACTTTATTTAAAAATAAATCATCAAATGTGCTCCACGACCTAGAGGTGGACATTTTTAGAGTTAGAAATTAGAATACTAAAATTAGGTTTTTCAGTGTTGTTGGTAATTTAGGCCCTTAGTCCTAGAAATGTGTGTATAAAATACAATACAGTGGGCTGTAAAGGGTTAATCAGTTTCCGCACTCCTTTCCTCAAGACTGTCACCATGACTCGCCGAATCATTGATTCAGTCAGCTACTCCTTCAGTGATTTTACAACAATCGCAAACATTTAATCATTGTAACAGTGTGTGCAAATAAAGATTTTACTTAAGTGTAAAAAACCGAACTCACTTCTGTCTCACCCTAATCGTATGTATGAGGGATTTATTACAGCACACACAGAGTTCTATTTGTTTGCGGTCTTTGGCCTGATCTGGCAACCTCTCCTCTGCTGTCCTGTGACGAAAAGCGTTTCGTCCAATGGTTCGCGTAACGCCTCGCTTAAAAGCTACAGCGGAGCACGTTCCGCGCGTCCCACACCGTGCTCGGCTCTGGTGCTCACGGCGTTTATCTTAGCAATTATAGATTAACGTAGTATCAGAAGAGTTTGTTTTTCTGAGTTACAGCACTCGCGTTCATTTCATCGCATTTCCCCACACAGTTGAAACATGAGCTATCACAGACCCGACGAGAAAACTCTGCAGGCCCTGAAAGACATCGCCAACAAGCTCAGGATTCACTCCATCAAGGAAACATGCGCCTCAAACTCCGGGTAAAATCTTCTGCACTTAACGTTATTGAAACTCATTCGTGAAGGCTTCCTATGATGGTAAACGACAGATTTGCAACCGTATGCGTACGTTTATCGTAATTTGTCGTGCAAATGTTCACTTTACATTCCTGCATAGCACGTGAACTTGGCGAGGGGGCCGGACACATTGCTGTTACTTATTAGTTATATATCATTCGACCTTTTTAGCTATTGTAAGCGAGTCATTAGCTTTGCACTGTTACGCGACATATTTGACAGCTTTTTAGCCCATCGTGGCCTCCAAAGCGATGACCAGTGAAAATTGGCTTAGCTCTCATCGATCCTATAATTAGCACGGGTATGTGGGATTGTAAAGTGTCGATTTTAAGTAAATTCCAAATTAACCACGGCGTTTAACTTCTGCGTACTATGCGCTGAGCTGCAACTGCTTGATTGTGGTGATTCATAAACGAATTGTTCTTTTGAGTCGGATCTTTTCAGAGCGGCTGATGAACCAGTTCACAGACCCGATTCAGAATTAACAAATCCTGACTCGCTGAACCGATTAAGCTGACGGAAGAGCATTTGGAGTGCGAAAATGTTACAAATAAAACGTTCTGGAAATGTGTTTGGCTTGACGGCATGTAATAAGTTAAAAGTCCAGATGTAAATTAACTCTTATTTTAATGCATATTCTATACGAATCTGTTGAATCATGGACAATCACCCTTTCATACGTACTTAACAGTATACAAATTTATACATGATAAACAGCAATATATGTTTACATAGAACTTAGTAAAACGAGCACGTAATGCCGCGCCGGGTCAAGGCAACGTGATGACGCAATTACGCTGTGGATCTTTTTTTGAGTCGGTTCTTTGAAACAAACGTCTCGAAAGAACCGGTCCGTGGAAGTGATTCGGACTTACCCATCACTAATTAATTTATCTTGCGAGCTCGCGGCTTCACGTGGAGGCGTGTAGGTCTCGTGGTATCCGTTGTGCTGTGGGTTAAAGTGCTGTTAGGCACGATGAAGTTACGGGCTGATAGAAATCAGATCAAAAGCGCGCTGTATTCAAGTGTGTGGCGATAAGCAGAGTTCAAATGAAGCTTGCGTGAAAGGAAAGCTTTGCTTTGGCATTGCTCAATCTCTGCGCCGCAGTTCTGTTTTGTGAGGCTGACCACTATATTGCCACAGTTGGTCATTTCTCAACATGAACTGAAATCGAAGATGGGAGTTTCTAAACCTGTAGGCAGGGGATATAAAGGCTGCCTTATTAGATGGATTAATCCTATCAAAAAGAAAATGCAAATGCATAGTTTATATAGTGAACACCATGCATCAGAGGGTTAATTTGTTACTCTGCACACGCCCTTGTTGGCATGCAACAATTTTTCATTCATTGAAAATATTGTGAAGGAATTTCCCTGAGTGTTGAAACTTTTACCTGATACTATTTGTTTTATGGTTATGACACTTCCTCTTTTTTCTGTTCCTTATTTCTATGTGGGTGTTTGATACCAAAGTTTTTTCGTCTTCTCAGGGATAATCACTTGTATAGGTGTAGACTAGAGGTTTAAACAAGGAAGTATTGATTGTGACTCAGACTTTTGTCTGTACCTTTTGTAATCTAATCCTTCATTCTAAAACTGATCAGTAGAGATGTGTTTCTTAATCCTTTGTCCATTTTCTTTATTTCAGCCTAAGTGAGTCACTGTATAGGACAAAGATGGTAATTTATCAACAGTTTTTTTTTTTGAACAGACAGTTTGGTGACCACTGAATTGCATGAGTGATTTAACCACTTTGGGAACAAACTAACAGTTGTACTGCATCCTCAATTTAAGTTAAAGCTTAGTCATCTGTATGTTTTTAACAGCGTGTTTTAACTTAATGTTTTGATAGCTACCAGTGCTGTATTTTTTATTAGCTTGACCATTCTGAATAGAAGCTAATTTTTGCTGCGGAATAAAAAAATAAAAATAAAAAAAGATATGTGACTTTCAGAATTGCATAGAGAAAAAGTCAGAATTGAAAGATATAAATAATAGTATTGGTAGGTAAATAAGTCAGAATTGTGAGATAAAAAAAAGGTAATTAGTATTAAGACTTTTTATTTTTTTTAATTCTGGGGGGGAAAACTGGCTTCCATAGTTCTGTGAGTTACGTACTCATTAAAAAATAAATAAAAAATTATTTCAGTCCTTGCTTACTTGCCCGCATGTCATTTCAAACCTGTATGACTTTTTCTTGCATGGAACACAAAAGGAGAAATTTAGAATAATGTACAGTCACACTTTTTCATGTAATTAAAATGAATGATTCTTTCAAGCTTAAAATATACAGGTTTGGAGTGACATGAGGGTGAGAAAATGAAAATGTTGATGTTCTGTAACATAAGATCAGTACCTCACAAAAAGCAAGATGTGTGTCATGGTTTGAGTTTGTACTGTTGTCTCTATATTTGAATATTTGAGGCCACAGCCCCTCTGATCATTATGTTTTATATATGATGTATAGCGGTAGCAGTAGCTGAAGTCGTTGATTCTGATAAGGTCTATTACTACTACACCTCAAACCCCAATGATGACAGTAGCAACTTTTGCCCTTTAGTACCGTTTGCAATCGCGTTCTAGTTTTGAAGTGAAAGATAACCTGCATGTCTGATTGGTCTTTAACATCCTGCATGTTTGAGCTGATGGTTGATGGCTGGATTGATGATACTGATGTGTTTTCCCATTCACAGGCACCCAACCTCATGCTGCAGCGCTGCCGAGCTCATGTCAGTGCTGTTCTTCCACACCATGCGCTACAAAGCCAATGATCCCCGCAACCCCAGCAATGACCGCTTCATCTTGTCCAAGGTGGGCTGTCGTTCCATGTTTGGTTATGAGCTTCCTTTTAGTTTTCTCAAAGTGCTTAGAGACTAAATGTATTCCACCCCTCATGCTCCTGTTTTCAGGGCCATGCTGCTCCCATTCTGTATGCTGCCTGGGCAGAGGCTGGATTCATCAAAGAGTCTGAGCTGCTAAACCTGCGCAAGATCGACTCTGACCTGGAGGGTCACCCCACCCCTGTGAGTATACCGCATATACCCTAGCTTTCAAACGTTTGGGTCGGTAAGATTGTTTTACTGTGTTTGGAAGAAGTCTCAAATTCTCACTTAGGATGCATTTATTTAATTAAAGTAATGTTGTGAAATACTACAATTTAATATAACTGCTTTCTATTTTAATGTATTTTAAAATGTAATTTGTTGTAATGGCAAAGCTGAATTTTCAGCAGCCACTACTCCAGTCTTCAGTGTCACATGATGCTTCAGAATCATTCTGATATGCTGATTTGGTGCTTAAGAAAGATTTCCAATTATTATCAATGTTAAAACAGTTGTGATGCTGAATATTTTTGTGGAAACGGTTAATTTGTTTTCAGGAATCTTTGATAGTAGAAAGAACAGAATTTATTTGAAATGGAAATCTTTAGTAACATTAGTTCTTTGATTAAATGTATGCATTATTGCTAATTAAATGTATTAATTTCTTAAAGAAAATCTTGCTGACTTGGTGCATCAACTTTCTCACGTAACCATTTATGATGCAATTAACCTCACTTCCCTGTTTATTACAGAAACTAGCGTTTGTGGATGTGGCGACAGGTTCTCTTGGCCAGGGTTTGGGTGCCGCCTGCGGTATGGCGTACACTGGAAAATACCTTGATAAAGCTAGGTACTTGCATTGGATTCCCTCTGTAAATTAAGTTACTCTAGGTTTTTTTTTTTTTTCTCTTCTTCTTCTCAATACTATGGTCCATTGTACTACATTGCTTATTTACACCAAATTCAACATCTGATACTAGTATTGCTCCTAAACAAGGTTTTGCTCCCAGACCATAGTAATAATTAAATAATAGTGTAGTACAGGAAATTCCCATTTAATGCTGCTGTAACTGGATGTTTCTGTCTTGTCTCATTAGCTACCGTGTGTACTGCATGCTGGGAGATGGTGAGTGTTCAGAAGGGTCAGTGTGGGAAGCCATGGCTTTTGCCTCCTATTACAAGCTTGACAATCTGGTGGCCATCCTTGATGTGAACCGCCTGGGTCAGAGTGAGGCAGCACCACTGCAGCACAACATGGACACCTACAAGGAGCGCTGCAAGGCCTTTGGGTGGGTTTAATGAATACTGAGAGTTTCTCTCTTGCTTTGTTTGAGATTGTATGGCTGTGTACTATTTGTGCACAGTTCATATACTCCAGAAACAGATTAATTGTGCAGCACAGCAAACCTGGAGCTCCTAATGAAATTTTTTTTAAATCACACACTCACTTTTTATAAGATACATTGCTTTTTTTTTTTTTTTTTTTTTTTTTTTTTTTTAATCTTTCAGACCTATCCATTGTATGGTTTCACATACTGTTTAACATTGTAGGCAGTATAGAGTGTATACTAAGCAGTGTGCTAGTATTCTGTTTAGAACACAGCCATTCTCTTTGTATTCCATATTTTGTTCAGTCACTGGCATGTAACTAATTTGTTTCTTCAGCTTCAACACTTATGTGGTTGACGGCCATGATGTGGAGGAGCTGTGCAAGGCTTTGTGGCATGCTGAACAAATGAAAGGGAAGCCCACTGCCATCGTAGCCAAAACATTTAAAGGCAAAGGGCTCAAAGGTGACTTACTACATCCTGTACTGCAAGACCAGCAGCACATGAATGATATCTGTTATGATTGTCCACATTCTCATGGTCTGTCCTGTGTTGTTTTGTTCAGGCATTGAGGATCAGGATAACTGGCATGGGAAGCCTATGCCTAAAGACCGTGTGGAAGAGCTGATTAATGACCTCCTGAGCCAGATCCAGTCACCCAATAAACCCCTCCACCCTCAGCTGCCCAATGAGGATGTTGCTCTAGCTGACCTCACCCCCATCCGCCTGCTCACAGCTCCAGAATACAAGATCGGAGATAAGGTTATGAACTGCCATTGTTTTTAAATGGTTCTTTTCTTTGAGCAAATTCTTCTGAAGTTCCTCAAAAGAAGGATCTATAAAGCTTCTGCTTTTGTTTGCCCACTCAGATGTCCACCAGGAAGGCTTATGGTGTAGCCCTGAAGAAGATGGGGGATGCCAGCCCTCGTGTGGTGGCCATGGATGGTGACACCAAGAACTCAACCTTCTCTGATATCTTCAAGAAGGCCCATCCTGATCGCTTTATTGAATGCTTCATTGCCGAGCAGAACATGGTGTGTAAATTGATGTTTTTTTCTCCTCCTTTACAATGATAATTTTTAATTTACAAGACATATGGCAAAGCAAATGTATATTGGCTGACAATGTGTGTCATGTATGTCACAAATGAATGGACCTGTAAACTGTGCTTGTAGAGCACTTTGTGATGAGTTGAAGGTGTGGTGCACTATTCATACAGTGCATTGTAAATGCCTTACCTCACCCTGTTAAAATGTTATCTGTTACTATTCACTTTCTGACTAATACTTTTCACTGCCAAGTGCTTACTCAATAGAACATGATTTCCCACAATGAGAAAGAATTCCTTTCTGCATAAACACGTGGTCATTCAGAGGTCAATATAATCTAGGAAGTTATTTTTATGAAATATATTTAAGTATATTAGTAATAGTATATACATTATTTTATCTAATAAAATGATGCGTTTAATTATGCTGTGTCCAGGTGAGCGTGGCCATTGGTTGTGCTACTCGTGATCGCACAGTTTCATTCGCCAGTACTTTTGCTGCCTTCTTTGCTCGTGCCTACGACCACATCCGTATGGCAGCGATCTCCCAGTCTAACGTCAACCTGGTCGGCTCACACTGTGGTGTTTCCATTGGTAAGGCATCGTGCTGTGAAATACATGGATTTTTGCCATTTTATCTGGGCTTAATTTATAGTCAAATCTCTTCTGAATCTGAAATATCTTTGAAATGTTTCTTAACTTCTGATTTTGTCCAGGTGAGGATGGCCCCTCACAGATGGCACTGGAGGATCTCGCAATGTTCCGCGCTATCCCAACATGCACAGTCTTTTACCCTAGTGATGGAGTATCTACTGAGAGAGCCGTGGCGCTTGCAGCCAATACAAAGGTGTGTTATTGTTTCCACTTGATGGTCTTCTGTAGATACAGTCACCATTATTTTGGCAAGAGAAGTTCATCTATTGGTCTTTGACTCAGTGTTCATGCCGTTTCCTGCTTTCAGGGTATCTGTTTCATCCGTACCAGCCGACCTGACACTGCAGTCATCTATGATGCTGGAGAGAAATTTGAAGTTGGGAAAGCCAAGGTGAGGAGAATCAAAAAAAGACCAGAACACACTTTTAATTAAATTATTTATAGTTTCTATATTTAGTTACAAACTACAGCAAGGAAGGCTAAATTTAGCATCCATGTTGAACTTTGTCATTTTCATGTAATGTGTTTAGAAATGCAGTGAGCAAATGGGGCCTCCTGTTGGACAGCTGTGAAATGTCTGGTTCACGAAGGTTGTTCTAACCGTTCTGTTTCTGTCCTGTAGGTGGTGCGGCAGTCTGACAAAGATCAGGTGACCATCATTGGAGCTGGAGTAACACTGCATGAGGCACTGGCAGCACATGACCAACTGGCCAAAGAAGGTTTGTTCAGCACCTACTGGCCCTAATAGGACATTACGTTACATTACTACATTTAACAGTACCTCCATTTCACTTTAGAGAATTAAAACGTAACTTGTGATGAAAGTATACTAAATGTATAATTATTATTATAGATATTATAAATGTAATTATTATATATATATTAAAGCTTTGTGTGT
This sequence comes from Sinocyclocheilus anshuiensis, assembly GCF_001515605.1. Lineage (NCBI taxonomy): Eukaryota > Metazoa > Chordata > Actinopteri > Cypriniformes > Cyprinidae > Sinocyclocheilus > Sinocyclocheilus anshuiensis. The sequence continues at coordinate 705,101 of NW_015555711.1, forward strand.
CAAAGAAAGGACAAAACTCTTTCTGGAAAAAATCTTTCAAATCATGTTATTGTTTAAAAACCATGAAATATTTCTTTTCCCCAGGTGTGAACATTCGGGTTATCGACCCATTCACCATTAAGCCCCTGGATGCCTCCACTATTGTGGCAAGTGCTCGTGCCACAGGAGGAAAGGTGATCACTGTAGAGGACCACTACAAAGAGGGTGAGCTGTTATTTATTTTTTTCAGTGAAATACCATCAAGATTAAAGAGGAAGACAAGCTTTTTTTTTTTTTTTTTTTTTTTTCTTTCCTGTTGCAGTTGTTTTCCCCATGTGCCATGAGAGGTATTTTATGTTGGTTCCTCTGCTCTCATTGTAGGTGGTCTGGGCGAGGCCATCCTGTCTGCACTGGGTGAAGAGCCTGGCATTGTGGTGCACCGGCTGGCTGTGAGCCGTGTGCCTCGGAGCGGCAAACCGCAGGAGCTTCTGGACATGTTTGGCATCAGTGCCAAATCTATCGTTGCCGCCGTCAGGCGTACTTTCGCCAACTGAAACACTTTGAACCACCCTGAACCTACACCCTTCCTCTTTCTCCACTCCTAACCCAGACCCTAAAGACAAGTTCACCACACATCCTTATCATTCCAGCTCACGGATATACCTACCTTCTTGGTGTGTGAAAATACTCTAACTTGTGCACTATAAGTCTATACAATGTCGGCCATAGCTTTGGAGTGTTTTCACTTTGCATCATCATCAGTTTTGACTTCTTGAAAACTTTAAATGCTGCATTAATAGTAGTTTTTAAAAGCTTGGAAGTGTGGATTAGATCAGAGTGCATTGCATTTGCACTTTTCGGAATATCATTAAAACAATGACCATTTCACATTAAGTCATTTCATCCTTTCCTTAGCTTTGGCTCGGTGTGCTTCCTGTAATTATTACAAGCCAGTATGAAAAATAAATTTGATAGCCGTGATGGTGCTTTCAAGGAGTAACAAAGTATATTTTTTACTGCTGTTGCATAAGCTACTGGACAACCAATTTTGGAAAGTTAGTACATGAACGGTGTGGTTTTGATGATCTGATAAATTGTATCTCATGTTACAACACCCTCACTGTCGATGTGTAAACATAGTTTTCACTGAATTTGATGTAATGTGTTAATAAATTTAACTGCCCATCCAATGTGCCTATATTCTGTGTTGCTGTGTTACCTATCAATGAGTTAGTCAGTTTTAATGTATGTAAATGACCTGTAGCCTTAAGTTAAACCAGATTCATGAATCATGATTTGGTACTTGCTGGTACACAGTCATCCATTTGTGCTACAACAGACAGCGAACTCACTTTGTTTCTACTTGACAGGTAAATGTTGTTATAGAAATAGGGGGGGAGGGGGTTGTAATTCGAATATCTTTTTTTACAGTCTATGGGCGTGTATAATTCGGCCAGCCTGATGGGCTATGCCTAATGTTATAGACTAACAAAAAAATATATATATACACTGAACAAAACTATAAACGCAACACTTTAGTTTTTGCCCCCATTTTTCATGAGCTGAACTCAAAGATCGAAGACTTTTTCTATGTACACAAAAGGCCTATTTCTCTCAAATATTGTTCACAAATCTGTCTAAATCTGTGTTAGTGAGCACTTCTCCTTTGCCGAGATAATCCATCCACCTCACAGGTGTGGCATATCAAGATGCTGATTAGACAGCATGATTATTGCACAGGTGTGCCTTAGGCTGGCCACAATAAAAGGCCACTCTAAAATGTGCAGTTTTATTGTATTGGGGAGTCTGGGGGGGGTCCAAAAACCAGTCAGTATCTGGTGTGACTACCATTTGCCAAAAATAAAAGTGTTGCGTTTATAATTTTGTTCAGTGTATATAAATTACAACGCTTTATTTTTCTCGCTGTTTAGGAGTAGCTACAGTTACATATAGAAAACCCATAGACTGTTTTTAAAGACAAAACCCAATCTAAATTCATTGAGGCATTTGAAACATTTTGCTTCATAAACAAAAACAAACAAAAAAATGTGCTAGGGAAAAAACGTGCAACTGTGTACAGAAAATGTTTTTACTTGAGCACAAATGACATTCCTATTCTGGGCAGCAGTACATGACACCATTTACTTATTTCAACAAATTACAGAAATATATGAAATGCAGATAATTTTCTGTGCTTCCCAATCGAGTATGTGGAGAAGTCAGATGAGATGGTTTGGGTCAGGGAATGAAATGACAGGTTTCTTTTCGCGGTTTTGGATCCGTTTGGCGGAATTTTTACTCGACACCCTTCATGAACTCCAGGAACTCTGTTGGTATTAAAAGTAATGCATGTTTCTGTTGTTGAAATGTGTAATTTTCGAGAAAATAATAATAAATGTGCCATATTTTGAGAGTGAATTTACCGTCGTAATCGATCTTGCCGTCGTTGTTTTTGTCTCCGTCCTTCATGAGCTCCTCGATGTCGTCCTCAGTGATGGCCTCACCTGTCGACTCCAGCATGTTCTTCAGTTCGTCTAAGTCAATGTAACCATCTCCATTCCTTAAAGAGACAACGATAAAACACATCTAATTTAGGGGGTATATGTGATATACACTACAATATCCTTTGAATACAGTTCATACTTGTCAAACATGCGGAAGACTTCAGCCAGCTCCTCTTCTGATTTTCCTTTGCTCTCCTCTTTCATGCAGCGCACCATCATCACCAAGAACTCATCAAAGTCCACTGTCCCGCTTCCTACAACCCACAGAGGCCTTTCAACAATCAAATCCCAATTCATATCATACACTTCACCTGAATCTGTATGATATCTTCAACTAAAATCCAACATACCATCCTCATCTACTTCATCTACCATTTCCTGCAGCTCTTCTTGTGTGGGGTTCTGGCCCAGCATCCTCATCACCTTGCCCAACTCCTTAGTGCTGATACAGCCATCCTCAGCGTCCTGAACGAAAATGTCGAATGCAGCGCGAAACTCTGCCAGGTACAGTTAGATAGCAGCACAAAAGTCACACGTCAGTAACATTTGTAAGTTTTTAATAGAGTTGACATAGTGTTACATCATAATACATGCAGCTATATGTTCAAACTGACAGATTAAAAAGAGAAACTCACCATTTTTTTGTTCTTCTGTCAAGTTCTCTACCTGTTAGGTGAAAAGAGAGCTCAACACTTTGCTTCACTTGACTTAGAACTAAAAATACAACATGTTGTAAGACTGTACAGCATGTCATTTGACAGAGACCGACCAAGGTCTATTCTTTTCAGGAATGACAGCTGTCACTCGCGTAATGTTCTTCAGACACCAGACACCCTCTGCCCACTGCCTCAGTGACTATGACCCTTCTCCATATTACAGGATATGTTAAATCTAAACCTGGTTACACTGGTTTTGTTGCTAATTTTTTGACCAAATCCATTTTGATAGTGTATCCTGTGCCCTTAAAATGGCCCCAAACTTCTACTGTCCCATCTCCCATTGATTGATTTAACCTTGAGAGCTAGCTAACCCGACAGTGCACAGATTGATTTCTCTGGTTGAGTATTAGTGATAATGCTGAAATCGGTCATTTTCAGAGGAAGGAAATGGTCAAGGACAGGTTACCTGTTAAATTGACAGTTATTAATTTAGCTGACATGTTCATACAAACCAACTTTTGGGACTCTTTATTTAAGGGTCACTCTCCATTCAGGCAGCCTGAAGTGAAATGCAATGCTGCTGATAATTAGTGCAATCATAACTTACCGCTGCTTTATATACATCATCCATGGCTGTCCTGGGTTTAAGGTTTCCTTTTTGAAATAGTTTGTAAACTCCTCAAAGGTAATCCAGCACTGAAGCCCACCCAGCACTCCTCTCTTCACAGCAGACACAGGACGAAGAGTCCCCAGGGCCACCTGCCTTGGTCTTTATGGCTGGAATGGATGGCCCCAGAAAAGACAAAGCCTTTTGTCACTCCCCTTTCCTATCTAAGAGAGCGAGGGATGGGTGAAAAAGGAAAGGGAGTGGGACAGAAAGGGGTTAGAGATGGCATGGGCTATAAATAGGGGAGGAATGTCAGAGACAACAGGCAGGAGAACTCGAGTTATGACAATAAGTCCTTGGCACTAGTCTCCCTGGCAGCCTGAGCAACAACCCCATATCAAGTTCTAAACTTATCCACCCGTCACCTGCATTTGCCAATCATTGTTGAGCAGCATCACGACTGCATTCTTGTGGCAGGCACTGGTCCCATGTGTGCAGGAAATTACTATAATCAAAGAGGTGAATAGCACTTCTTGTTATTAAATCTTAACCAATGTTTGGGGTTGTTGAAGGTGTGGGTCCTTTAAAGTTTAAAGGACTGAACATTAATAATTCCCTTCAAAGTTTTTTCCTTTGGTCAAAGAACCACATAGAAAATGTAGGACTGAATAACCAAAATTCCCAGTACCACTTTTCCAATGTGGATCTTTTTAAAATTTATAGAATATGTTTGCACAAAAAATGTTATGAGGTAGAAAGAATAAGAAATATTTTAAAAATCAAAGTTCTGCATTTGTTTTAAGGGCTCTTTGTGCAGATGTTCTTGCTTGCATTAAAGCTCAAGATGATCATCAGCTCTTATACAAACTTAGGGCGTTAATTAACTATAGTTTTTAATTAACTCTGATTTTTGATTCTAAAATTGAATTTGCATTGAAAATTATAGTTTTAAATTAGAAAAATGCAAAACGAGCAGTTTCACTATAGGTCTCAGATGTTTGTATGCTATTTATATGCATACATTTTCTCATGTCCGTCGTAAATAAAAGCAATCATCATACGTTTTTGGCTCAAGTAACTGTTTTAGATGCAATTCTGAATGAAAGATCAGGGGAAACATCTAATTATTCCAGTCCTAAGACTAGTGATGTATAAACAGCTGCTTCACTGTGGCATCTCTACACCACAAGTCCATCTTTATTTCTATAATTAAGTCCAGAGAGGGGAACCTAGCGCTCAAGTCAGGTCTTGTGCCTGAGCTGCTTGAAAACATATGACCATGTTTTGTGAATTATTATATCATTCCTGACTGTAAGTCACATGTCAATTTCTGATGTTTTTGTGTTTGGGACAGTTTTATAATTTAGAATCATTTGGAATACTTGTTTCTTTTATTGTCATTTTCCTCTTCATCTTTCTCTACACATCAATCAGTATTTAATGTCAAAATCAGACTGCATCAGTATCATGTTAGGCCAGAAGTAGCATGAACGTATCAAGCATAGACTAATGCCACCAGTGCTGACATCACAATGATACACTATGTTATTCTGGATCCCTCTGGCCTAAATTAAGAACCACCAACTAGACATGAACCTTCCCTTAAAAGACTATTAGAGTAAGAGATTACAAAGCACACGCACGTACAATTCATAGACAAAAAGCAGTATAATTTCATAAGTATGAAATCATAAGGATTGGGGTTCATTTAGCTGTCACAGTTTTGCTGTGTTAGGGGAAGCTCCTTTTCTTGCTTTCACTCATTAAGTCTAGCTGACAATCAGATGTATTTTCTCTGCCCATGTTCTCAGCAGCTCTCTCCATGGCCAGCATACAACAACCACATCCACCTCACCCTGAGAAAATGTAACAGCTGAGACACTGAGGTTCAGAGGGCGTGTGTGGGACAATGAGGACAAAGTGGGCTTGGACACCGGACAGGTCAGCAGAACACACTCACACCAGTGACTCACTACAGACAGACATTTGTACGAGGAGCAGCAGTCTGGCAAAGTGGTTTTGCCAGATCGCATAAAATTACAGATTCTGTCTCACTCTTACCCACTGTTTGTTTGGACAGTAATACAGGGTCATCCTGTATGAAAGGGACCTTGGTTGTCAAGGGAGAATTTTAGAAAAAGACATTTTAGAAATGCGTAGCCTAAACTTCTTTAAAGTAACTTTATATTTTGAGTTACTCTTTAAATAATTATATAATTTGATTTCCCAGTAAATTCTTTTTTAAACAAACACAAAACAATATTATAGGCTTTAAAATTCTTTCTTTAAAAGTTACTGAGGGAGATGGACATGTTTGAAAGTAAAGACAATTAAATAGTTTATTATTCAATGGTGTATATATATATATATATATATATGTATGTGTGTGTGTACGTATATGTGTGTGTGTGTGTGTGTGTGTGTGTGTGTGTGAAGAGTTTATTTGCAAAAACAGATAACTCAGTTTTTTTACATTTTCAAAAATCAAGTTTTTATCATGTTATCATGTTTTTATTGTGCTTTACTGTGTTAGTTAGCTGTATTTTTTAAAGTTATTTTTAACCTAATCAAAATAACCCAACTGCAGTTTGATTGAGATTAATTGGAATGCACAATGAA
>NW_015555711.1:720593-729796 GCF_001515605.1 Sinocyclocheilus anshuiensis
ATGTACGTATATATGTGTGTGTGTGTGTGTGTGTGTGTGTGTGTGTGAAGAGTTTATTTGCAAAAACAGATAACTCAGTTTTTTTACATTTTCAAAAATCAAGTTTTTATCATGTTATCATGTTTTTATTGTGCTTTACTGTGTTAGTTAGCTGTATTTTTTAAAGTTATTTTTAACCTAATCAAAATAACCCAACTGCAGTTTGATTGAGATTAATTGGAATGCACAATGAAAAAACTTGATTTTTGAAAATTGTTAAAAACGGAGTTATCTGTTTTTGCAAATGAACTCTTCATATATATATAATTGAAACAAAATGTAAAACTAATTTAATTTGTGAACTTTTCTGTATACTTTTCTTTTGCTAATAAAATAAAGTAAAAAAAATCTATAATAATATGAATTCAAATCTGTAATGATATCTGATATCTAATGCAAATCAGATTAAAACTGTTAAGAAACCTGAAAAAGAGGTATAAAGATGCCTCAAGGTGTGCACGTAAAAATATGCTTCCTATGTCAACGTACACAGTTGTTGCCCATTTTGTATCCAGTGTTGTCTGAGCAAATTTAAACAGAGTCGCAAGGCAATATCTCGCTCTGCAGTGATACTTTATGGTGTGAATGTAAATGCAAACAATCTTTCCCTATACAATGTGACCCTGAGAGCTGATCTATTTGTATGTGTCTGTGAGACCCTTGTCCAACTGTAACTGTGGCTTTTTTTAAACATCCTTCTTTCCTCCCCCACAGATTTCTCAAATCTCTGATTTCACACTAATGAGTGAAATTAAAAAGAAAAGAGTTTACAGAAGTTTTATACAAAAAACTACTTGGACACTGATGCCAAACTTAAAATGAATGAATGTCATTGGTTTAGAAAAGAAAGTATCAAACCCAGTGGCCCTTGTTTTAAAGTAATGACCAGAATTGCAATCTAATTATCAAATGCAATGACATTTAGACATTTTAAATGTGACACTATATATAAATCAGCCTATAATCTCCATAAGCGAGAAGAGTGTGTAACTGTATGCTTTGAAAACACATAGCATTTGTCTGTATGCCTGTCTGCCTCCATCTGTTTGTTTTATGAGTTAGAGAACCATGTCTTTCTCTTTTGGCAAGGTCTTTTTCTTTTTCTTACATACGTGCTAATGGCAGCATGCCAGGCAGGAACATGTTGAGGACGAGACATGGAGCCGGAGAGAGATCTCTGTACGGGTCAGTCAGGCTGCTCGCTCGCTGCCCTCTTGTTTGGATAACTCGCTCATTTGTCCATCTCAAGTGCTACAAGGTGTGAACACTGTGTCACTGTGGCATGACGTGACTGACATTGACCATCATTCCTCTGCCTCCCTCTCTCCCAAACTCTAGTGTTTGTTGGCACAACCGTTGACTTTATAAGGAGGAGTTGATATTTTTGTGAACTCCTGGCAGTGAAGGTCCTTGTACACGTCTAACCACGTACTGTGATCTCCTCCCTGTTTTCTCCTCCTCCTCCTTCTCACTACTGACAAAGAGAGAATTTAAGAGGGCAGCTGGAGATGAGCCTGCAGGTACATGGTGAGCGTCTGAACAGATTGGATCAGAATCATGCAGGCTCTTTTGCTGTTTTGCGTGTGCTTAGGAGCTTTATCTGTGGAAGGAGAAGTCCTGAATGAACTGAATTCACTCCTCACATTTATACCTGAGACTGATGTTTCATCCTCACAGCTTCAACCAGTGGATTCTTCATCTTCATCAAGTGAGTTAATCAGTAATTATAGTAATTATGATTTCAAGAGCAGTGACAGTTTGCAGTCTCAGGAATGGTCAGACGAGACCATTGTGAATAGTTAATTGTGTCCGTTATACTTTGTTCTTGTTCAAAGTGTTTATTGAACTACGATAAAGTTCTAAACTAAAGTTACAGAGAATCAAAGGATATTTCGAAAGAAAGAAATAGAAGTAAAAGCAACCTCCTTTACAGTTTTTTATAGAGTATGTCTGCCATAAAATAGTTGAAATAGTTGAAAATTACTTTAAATATTTGGAAATGTGTGTGTGGCTGCATATACAGTGACCTTTTCATTTTTAAGTAACTGTAGTTCTCCTCAAGTACACACAGGTGTCATAGCAGAGTAAACACAGGCGTATTTATTCACATTAATTATGAACATGATCCATACATTACACAATACAATACAATTCAGTACCGTTCAAAAGTTTGGGGACAGTACAAATATTTTTGAAAAAAAATGTTTATTTCATTTTGCTTGAAAATACAGTGAAACAGTACTGTTGTGAAATACCATTACAATGTTTTATAACTGCTTTATATTTGAATATATTTTATAATGTAATTTATTCCTGTGTTGGCAAAGCTGAATTTTTAGTAACCAGTATCCAGAATATGATGATTTGGTGCTCAAGAAACATTTCTTATTATTATCAATGTTGAAAACAGTTGTGTTGCTGAATGTAAACAGCTTTCATTTAAAATACATATTCTTTGTAACCCTGTAAAAGTCTTTACTGTCACTTTGATTCATTTTATGCATTTTGCTAAATAAAAATATTAATTTATTGGTTACACTTTAGAATAGGGAACATATTCACTATAAATTAAAAGTTTTCCCTTTATAAACTGCTAATTTGCTGCTTAGCCAAGGTAATTGTTAAGTTTTGGTATGGGGTGAATTAAGGGATATAAAATATGGTCATGCAGAATAACGCATGCATGCTAATAAGCAGCTAGTTAATAGTGAGAATTGGTCCTTAAAATAAAGTGTTACCAATTTATTAAAAAAAACCTTACCCCAAACATTTGAACGGTAGTGCATGTGTAGCTTCTTCTGTCAACAGTGGAGTTGTTGGTTCACACATGGTTCTGAATTCACTTATTATTGTGTTGAATCATGGCTGCATTTGCAGGTGAAAAGAGAACCAATGAAGCACAAAGAACAAGGCAAGTGAGCGACACTGCCGCAAACACACAGGTGAGTTTGTATTTCTGGAGACAAACCAATCAGGTTTCTTACATCAAATAATTTGGTGAAATAAATAGAAAACAGTAAATATTGAATTCGTGACCATACTCGTGTCCTATAGTAATGCCTGTTTGCTGCACAGGCTGCTACTGTTGTTACAGTGGAAGAAGTATGTGTATTCTGGCAGTCCACGATAGCACAACCATACCATAAATGCTAATTATAAGTCTATTTTTGCTTCCCGTCTTAATGCTCAACCTCTCATTTTCCACCTCCTTTATTCCTGCCTGTGCTATTTGTCCACTATATTTAGTTTGTTTAGTTTGTTCAGTGTGTTTCTGGTCATTCCTGTGTCAATAATGAGCTGGATTCCTGCTGTGTTCCTTCTGTGTGTTCCATCAGTCAGTTATGGGGCGAGCTGAGGCTGTGTGGGTGGAGCTCAATGCTGTGTTGGAGAGATGGGGCGGAGCAGCAGGGAAACTAAATGCAATCTTGAGGCAACTCAAAGACGAGAAAAAACGCCTCTTGGACCAAGGGGAAGAGCAGAAAGCAAAGAAAAAGGAAGAGGATGAGGATGAAGAAGAAGAGGACGATGATGATGAGGAGGAAGAAGAAGAGGAGGAGGAGGAAGAAGAAGAAGAAGAAGAAGAGGAGGGAAAGGAAGAAGAGACAGCCGAAGAGGAGGAGAATGATGCATCAAACAGCACCTCGACCCAAGACTCGTTACCAGAAGGCTGCCAAGTGGGAGAAAGTCGAGTATCCTGCAAGCAGATTGGCTTGTCCCACCTGCCAGTCATCACAAACCAGGAAGTCACCATACTTGAACTACCTGGTAAGGTCTGGAAAGGCTGAACGATCCAACATAAGTATATGCATTACTGAGACGTTCTATAATTTATGTTGGTTGTGTCTTGTAATAAGCACAGCCATTCAACATTTTAACCAATGTGCTGTCGTACAGGGAATAACTTAACAAGAATTCCTCCCAGTGGCTTTTCTGGACTGCCAGATCTTGAAGAACTTGACCTAAGTTTGAACAAGCTGGATGACTCCTCTTTCGGCCTAAGTCTCTTCATGGTACTGGCATTTTTTATCCCTTCAATTACACCAGTTAAATACGCCTATAATCTTAAAAGAGTATGTACTGTACGTCTACATCAAATCTAAAAATAATTCCATCCTAGTCAGGATTTTTAAGAACATACAAATTAAAAGTTTCAAATTATAACTGCTAACTATAAGTCCAGCCAAGATACGTCCGGATTTCCCAGCAGGAGACCTTGAGAAGAGACCAAACACACCACTCCCAAAGCAAACTCAGCAGCATGAAAATAGGAACCACAGTTTGGCCAGTGGAAAATGCCACTGTCTTCTTTGGACCGTCCATGAAATGTTGGTGAAATTAGCATAAAGAGTACATTTTCTTTGATGAGGGAAATGAGTACACAATTTACAGTGCACATTTATGTCATTTCACAAATGAAAAATAGCCAAAGTCAGGCAGGTCCAATAGTCTGGGGCAGCAGGGTGCATTTACATGTGTTAACATTAAAATAACTGAACAAACATGCGCAATTGAGGCTTTTTATTTGTTGGTAGGCACAGTGGAAACATTGCTGTGTTAAAATGCAGGCTCATAATTCACTAGGCCCAAAACACACAGGACATAACCACTAAGTCCCAAGTAGACAAGTGTGTTTCTGCTCTTTTAACAGAATCTGACAAAGCTGAAGATTCTGAAACTTGACGCCAATGAACTTACAACAGTTCCACGGTTGCCGTCTTCTTTGGAGGATCTGAAGATAAACAACAATAAAATAAACCAACTGGCTTCACACAGCTTCAAAGGTTTGTGCTGTTTTTCATGCCGGTTGCACAAACATGAGTTTATTCATGGCTTTGGTAATTCATGTGAGTTCTTTTCCTCATTATAAAGATTTAGAGATGAAGAATGGAGTAGTACTTTTGAAATGTTTGAAATAATTTACACTCACAGGAGATATAATCTAGTCTCATATCAGTAGCTGAATAAAAGCTTTTATTTCAAGTTGCCTTATGGGGGTCGACATGTTGAGATCACATGACCAGCCGAATATTACTTGGTTAATCTTAGTAACTCCCCTGTTGCTGGACATTTTTGTTCACAACACCATAAGGCTGGAATACACTGTTGATTTTTGCCCCGGTTAACAGTCTGGACAAGTTGACACTAGTTACCTAAAGTCAGAGCCAGTCTGCAGATTTGACTTGATAGATTTCAAAGAAAATCGTGTAGTTTATGATGTGCAGACTCAGATCTTTTATCTACAGACTGTGATTCCATGCAGTCGGAGGAAATCAAACATGTTTTACATTTTGAGCTGATATTATGACACTTGATATTTTCATTTGTCACTGGTAGTGTGTGATCCTCAATCGTTTAGTGTATGATGCACAGTTTTTTCATCTGTAACTATTTACAAAGTTGGCCTATGCCTAGTGTTTTAGTCATGTAGTGTATTCCAGCCTTAAATAAATCATGACTGACTGCTAAAAGATCATTTGAACAATAATATTAACAACTGAATACCCTTTTTTTTGTGAGGTTACATCCACACCACTAGGTGTCAGAATAAGTGTAGGACAGCTCAAAATAAAAAGAAATTACTGATGCACCTTTAACTGAAGTAACGAAGAACATTTTGTTTTCTGCAGGCTTGACTAACCTAAAAGTCTTAGAACTGACAGGAAACATCCTCTATGAGAGCAGCATTGCACCATGGGCTTTCAAACCTCTGAAGGCACTCAAGTATTTACGATTGGATAAAAACAGATTCAGTGGTATCCCAGCGGGCTTGCCCCCATCTATAGAGGTCAGTTCTGTAACCCGGCCAATGATTCAGTCAATTGCTTCTCTGTATTGGTTTATGGTATTTATATTTTGATATGTCTTGGTGTATGTGCAGGACCTGAGGTTGCAGGACAATCAAATAGTGGAGGTGCAGGACAGGCTTTTGGATAAGTGTGTCCACCTGAAGGTGTTAGATCTCAGTCACAACCTCCTAAAAGAGAACAGCATCTACCCTGAGGCCTGGATCAACCTGCGGTGAGTCTCACATGCACTTTTTTAATATTTATAAAATATATTATATTATTATAATAATACACTTATTATATTAAACACTATATTGTTTGGATATATAGATTAACAAATTAATCAAATCATTATTTCTGTGTAAAAAATACATTTCTATATATACAGTGGGGTAAAATAATATGTAGTGCAAGTTTTGTCATAAATAGGAAATAATATACATCTATATATTTATATATAAAATATTTCATACATGATATTGTAATATATTTTAATGTATATAAATTGGTCATTCTGTGTCAAATCAACCAGAGGTCCCCGGATCAAATTTTTGATTTTGCAAAGTGACCCCCAAAAAAAAAAAAACTAACACTTGCTTCTCTAATCTTTTTGTATTCTATCTATTTGTTTTCTTTTTATTTATTATACAATTAACAAAAGCAAAAAAGGCCTCTAACACTAGCTTGCTCTATTCTTTTTCTATTCTATCTTTTTTCTTTTTATTTGTTAATGATTTTTTTTAAAAACGTGCTACGTGTACTGCATTAAGCTAACTGAGACTTGTTATAGCACTTGCATATCATTGCTCTTTTGTTGATTTTGATTGCTTCCATTGTCCACATTTGTAAGTCGCTTTGGATAAAAGCGTCTGCTAAATGTAAATGTAAAATTGGTTTTTGACCACTGAACATGTGTACAATTTAACAATTTACTCCTGGAGCCATATTAAAATTCCAGTATCTCTGGAACTGAACTATATAGGGCCTTAAAAACGAAGATGCCATAAGGAAAGTTTGTAAAGACCCAATATATTAAAAGGCATTAAGATATTTGTAATACATCTTGAGTTACAGGTGTGCAAACTTTGGAGAAAAAACTTGAAAAGTGCTCTTTCCCCCATTTTTGTATGGTCACCATTGGCATAAAATGCAACAAAGATTGCTAAAGTAAACTAATATTACTAACAGACCTATATTTAAAAATAACATTATGATACTGCCATCTTTTATCTTTCTTCAGAAAAAATATTAGCAAAAACAGACATTTTAGCCAGAGAAGTTTCTGAAATTTGGTTGATTTGACTTGGAATTACCCAAATGATAAATGTATATACAATAAATAATACACACACACACACACACACACACACACACACAGAGACAGTCTCTTGGTACAGTTCCCTTATTAGCCACTAGATGGTGCACAAAGGACATGCTGAGAGAAATAACCCACCCAGTTGCTAAATGCGTTGTGGTACACAACACAATTCCAGGAACCTGTGTGTCCGCCATCATCAGAATCCGTTGAAGGAGTGTGATCATTCATTTATTCTGGACCTGCTGTCATAGCCACTAGATGGTGCACAAAGGACATGCTGAGAGAAATAACCCACCCAGTTGCTAAATGCGTTGTGGTACACAACACAATTCCAGGAACCTGTGTGTCCGCCATCATCAGAATCCGTTGAAGGAGTGTGATCATTTATTCTGGACCTGCTGTCAGCCTGCATCTGCCTCATAGTTTCGATTCTACCAGAGTAGATGTGCTTCTCCAAGGTCTCACATCACTCATCCTCAGGAGCGTGTTATACGGGAGGCAGAAGCGACAGAGAGCCCACTCATCACTCACTCTGCCCTTTACCCTGTCAAACACACTGAGTGATGGGGTGAAGTTAGAAAAAACAATCCTGAGAACACACATACCACGTCCCAGTTATTTGGAAATCCAAGCTTAATTTCACGAGTAATAAAGACTTGGTCTAGTGTCGTATATAAAGGATTACTAGGGTCTATTTTGTGATTAGGCATAAGCTCACTCATGGATAACAGTTTGCACTTGTATTGCGGTGAATCCAGATGTTTGGCTAGCCGCTGATCAGCCAAATGGAGCGGTTTACAGCACTGGTTATGGCTTGGCTGTGTGATGGTGAATGTGTGGGGGTTATGATTCATACAGGGGTGACCGTGATGCTCAAGCATTCCTGCAGAGAGACATTTTGTGGATTTTGTTTTGTAGAGTTGCCAACCTACAGATATGTGGTTAGCACATAAACCATCCATACTTCTACTAAAAGCTAAAAAAATAAACAGAAAAGATGTAGTAATCAGAAAAAAAAACGTAATCAGTACTTTATACCTAAAAGAGACATCCAAAGTTCATCCAAAATTGAAAATATAGTAATTTACTCACCCTCCTCTTGTTTAAAACCAGTTTGAAAAAGAAGATACGTATTTTAAGAATGCACTGGCTGTGATTTACCATTCAATTACAATAAATGTGAAATGGAGCTTGCAAGTTTCTAAAAGGACAAAAGCATCACAACATTAGCATGAAGGTAACCTATATGACTTATATTTAAGTATTCTGATGTTATACAATAGCTTTACTTGAGAAACAGACCAAAGTAAATTAAAATGAGACCTGCCATTACAACTTTCTCCGCACCATAAGCTTTTTGTTTTTTTCACCCCCTCCATTCCCTCTCTTACACTGACTCTCATACCGTCAGCAAATTATACTAATACATTATTCATCTCTAACATCTTTTACTCATTTTCTTTTCTTGCAAGTTGCAAATCTTTTTGAAACAGTGCCATTCAAAGCTGGTTTGCAGGAATTCATAATTCTCTTTCTTTCTATTCACTGTTTACTTTCCAGCTGCCTTTTTAAGGTAACCTGTAATTAGCTGCAGTGAGCGTAAGTGAGCTTTGATCAGCCATCAGCTCAACTTTACAGGCTCTTTATTTAAAAAATAATGTCACATTGTCACCAAATTGCTGCTGTTAATTGTTACTGTTGATGTGTGTGTGTGTGTGTGTGTGTGTGTGTGTGTGTGTGTGTGTATGCACGCATTCACATGTGTGATCCTATGATCTACCCAAACACTGCAGCACCATGCTATAATCTCGGCACAAATCTCTGAACCTCCCCGAGTTAAGGCAAGACTTTTACTGTCTGCTTTCATTTCTTCAGCCTTTATGAGTGCCTGTCAGCCCAAATAATGTCCAAATCGGCACCATGGACCCAATTTAAATCCCAGCTCCATCAACACCTCCTCAACACTCCATTTCTCTAACTTTCATTCATCTAGCAGCCTAGCCGCATATATATATATATATATATATATACACACATACATAAAGATGCAGTCATGACAA
>NW_015555711.1:730767-733024 GCF_001515605.1 Sinocyclocheilus anshuiensis
TTTGTGTGTGTGTGTGTGTGTGTGTGTGTGTGTGTGTGTGTGTATGCACGCATTCACATGTGTGATCCTATGATCTACCCAAACACTGCAGCACCATGCTATAATCTCGGCACAAATCTCTGAACCTCCCCGAGTTAAGGCAAGACTTTTACTGTCTGCTTTCATTTCTTCAGCCTTTATGAGTGCCTGTCAGCCCAAATAATGTCCAAATCGGCACCATGGACCCAATTTAAATCCCAGCTCCATCAACACCTCCTCAACACTCCATTTCTCTAACTTTCATTCATCTAGCAGCCTAGCCGCATATATATATATATATATATATATACACACATACATAAAGATGCAGTCATGACAATATTTTCCTGAATCTTGTGTGTGATCAGTCACATGACATTTCAAGCTGACATGACTGGCTCAAAAAAACATTTGTGTTCCAAAGATGGCAAATTGCATACTTCTGGGGGTCTTGTGCCAGAACTGCTATTGAAATTATTAGAAATACTAACGGCTAACTATTACAGGCCCTCAGCATATAAAAAAGGCACTTCCTACTAATAAACTTCTTTCCTTTTCTCTCTGTATTTGTTTCTGCATTTACACTTATGCTCTAGCTTATGTTCAATGCCTTTATGACCTTTTTGCACCTTGAAAGTTTTGCTTGCATGATCTTTCAATGGAGTGACAGAAATATCTTAGGTTTAATTAAAAATATCTGTGTTTTGAAAAAAAAAATGTTGTAATGGATTGGAATGACATGAGGGTGAGTAAATGGTGACAGAATTTTAACTAACCGCTTTTACATTGTATGTGTATATTAATGTCCTCATTTCCTTGAGCTCCGTCCTCCTTTTTTAAAGATCCAAGTGCCAGGCCTATAAAATCTAATTACAGTTTTTAATGTCACCGAACAACCTTCATGGTTTATTTCTCTTAGAGTAGAGGCTCTAGTAGAAGAACTGCTAATAAGATTCTTTTAAAGTTTCTTTAAACGTGACACATCTCTGACCAGTGATGTCACATCTGCAATAAGCAGGCAAATGTCATGGGAATCTGTGCAACTTGGGGTTGAAAGACCGTGGTGCTCTGTGTGTTCATATGCCATTGTGTTTATATAGGTGCACAAATTTCTGTGTGTGAGCAGCGACACCACAGGCCCCCTGTCATCTGGAGGGTTGTTTTGGTTCTCAGGGTGAAGAACAGGGTGTTCTGGGAGAGGGCTCCTCTGCAGGCCAGTGACCTGAGACTGAGGATTTTGATGGATGTGAGGACAGTGTGGATGCGCTAGCTGGACTGAGCTTACGGAAATGAGGCGGGGGGTGAAAGAAAGGACACGCACTGCTTGTTTTCTCACACAGGGAGAAAAAAATGCAAGTTAGTGCAGTTTCACCAAGAAGTTCACATTCTCATTTCATAATGAATTATGTAAAGTGTCTCTGCCCGAGGAGACAACCAAGAGCCAGTGGTTGTGCAGATATGAAGAGACACACTCGCATACACATAAATGCCTTTCACTCTTTTAAAGTGTGAAAAAAAATATTAAAAACCTGAAAATGGTCAGGAAAAGAGCATGAATTACGGAGCCACAGCTGGAGATGGTTATGCCATTGCTCGCTCTTGCTAGTTCAAATCATAGTGCCCTAAATGAAGGGGCTGAGTTTAGCTGTGCCTGGGTCTCCCGCATGCATGATATAACATGAGATCCAAAAAATGTGCCTTGTCGTGACAGTGGTCTTCCTGTCCTGCGTGCCAGGTTACGTAAGGATGGTTGTGCAACGCTGGCATCGGTGTGCCTGTGGACATGTGGTGGCAGCCGTGCTCTCTGCTTCTCATTATGGGAGTGCTCCCTGAGGATGCCCACCGTTATTGGCTTGTCGGTGGGGGGAATCTGTGTGGGAACAATGTCAGTATGTAAATCTGACTCAGACATCAGAAGCCAATAATCCTGAAACTGCTTTATTTTGTTCTTGAATTATGCTATTTTTTTGTAACCAAATCTGTATTTTATGGCAGTTTTGTCACTCAGATGGTATCTGGTATTGCACGTTTAAAAGATTTTACGATGCTTTTAGATATAGTTCAGGCAGTGAATTAAGTTTTTTCTACTGGTCAGCTTAATGGTGGATTTCTACAGACTGCTAATATAATATAAATAAACATAAGCTAACAATATATAAAATATAATATACTGTATATACAGTATATATATATATATATATATATATATATATATTCTGTGTGTGTATGTGTGTGTGTA
>NW_015555711.1:735787-747588 GCF_001515605.1 Sinocyclocheilus anshuiensis
TATATATATATACACAGTACCGTATATATATATTATAATATATATATATATAATATGTAAAACAATACAATATATATATATATATATATATATATATATATATATATATATTCTCTGTGTATGTAAGTGTGAGTATATGTGTCTTTTTGGCTGTAAATTGTTGTGTTGGCTCACTTGTGACAGTGGTCCATTGCGCACATGCATAATAAAACATTTATGGATTTATTTAACAACCCAACTGTTGATGAAAATCTCCTAAAGAGAGGGAAAAATTCCCTCTATTTATTAGCATTAACACTTATTTCCAAAAAGCAAGAACGACATGCACCTACATTATTTGTTTTTTAAGGTTCACCAGTGGCAGTCTTGACCCACTTTGTGCCCTAGGCAAGACAGATCAAATTTTTAGATTTTCCAAATGTCTGACACAGCGTTTTAGACAAACACTTTTGCCTAAATTAATTATGCAACTTTATAAATTATGTTTGGGGGGGTTCATTCAAAATGCACTTGTCTCAAACTAGTTTGAACAATGCAAAAATCTGTGATAAATAAACAATAAATCTGAAACATTGTTCAAAGCAGTTTTTCTTAGTCTCAAAAATGCTTCTGCAAGAGAATCTGTGATAAATAAACAATAAATCTGAAACATTGTTCAAAGCAGTTTTTCTTAGTATTCAAACGCTTTCTAAAATATACATTGAGGTGATACCGACAATTGCTTTATTTAACTTAAAACTAGAACTAGACATAACTAGATAGCTCAGGGCTCCTCTCTGAAACGCTGTCAGCTATATTCACTGCTAGATATTCTGATTGATATTCAGTCTGCAACATCTGAAGTCCCATCTCTCATCTCAAGGTCAGTATCAGAGCTTGTTGGGTGAATGAAATCCACATGGAGGTCACTGTAGCTTTTGATGTAATAATAACAGTCATTGCCATATGAGACCCTTATTCCTCCTCAGCGCACTGGTGGACTGGGCAGCCATCAGTGTTATGGAGGCAGAGGAAATGTGCTCCTGACTCCTGCTGAGATGAACATTGTAAACTTACACCAGCTGCCTCCTCAAGACCCCTCTTGAAAAACACAAAATCCTTTCATACACTACCATGACTTTTAGGACATTCTCTCACTCGCTCAAAATCTTCCACCTCCAAACCCAACTTGTGCCTTCACAGAACACACACACACACACACACACACACACACACACACACAAATACACTTAACTGAAGTCGACACACAAGCTTTTTTGGCTCTAGCTGCCTTGTGCTGGGTTAATGACCTGCCATGGGGCCCTTTCTCCGTGCAAACACTGCAGAAAACTTCACAAGCTCCCCCAGCACTTGAAAGAAAGCCACTACATATGATGCAACCAATGTACACTAACCATCAAAAATATTCTAACATGGTTTACATAAATACAAGTTGTAAAGACATGCTTAGACAAGCAAGTGTGTCTGGTAGACCAGCAAACAGTCTTTCTGATGAAGCTGCTTGAACAAGAAAGCCTACAACTTTCATGCTACCTACTAGTGGTGGGGATTTTGATTCATCCCAAAGTCTTGACCTTTTTAAATCCTTTGACCAAAAAGATTTGTTCAGATTTATCAACTGATATAGTCACAGATTGGTTGACCATCTCTTCAGATGACATATTCCTGGCAGTAGGTGGCGAAAATATGTAAAGTTAGCAGCATTTATGTGTTATGAGTGAGCCCTTGAATCATTCAATTATTTTTTTAAAGAGCACAAAGTTACTGAGAACTAAAAATCGAGCTCACAGGCTTCCGTTAATGAGAAATGTTAGTGTATTGAAGTGAATGAGTATAATTCCTTCACTTAAAAGATTTGTTCAAAACACTAATCTGTTTACAAACTAAACTGTTGCTAAACTGCTTAACATTCTGAATTATAAAGTTGTTAAAAGTGCATTAATTCACAAAAGACTAACATTAGTTAGCACAGTTTTAGTATTATGAAATTTCACAGAAATCTGACATTTTGGTATTGTAATAACCTTATTTCCAGCAAAAATAATTATGTTGTTATATATTGTTATCGTGAAATAAAATTACTTCCTCGTATTGTGATATAAGAGTTTGGTCATATTGCCCACCGCTAATACACTCCATGAGGTAACACCACACCTCTGTCTGTCTGTTTTCTCAGGAAGCTGGAAACTCTTGACCTGTCCCATAACCAGATGGCAGTGGTGCCCTCAGATCTGCCCAGGGCCTTGCGCCAACTCTCCCTGCAGCACAATCACATTCACTCCATTCCTCCATACTCATTGAGTCACCTCCGCCCAGGCTTACAGTCCCTACACCTCTCCCACAACCTGTTAGAAGAGCATGGCGTGCTGGGCAAGTCATTTCGTGGTGTTTATCAAACACTGGAGGAGTTACACTTGGACAACAACAGGTTTCAAAGGGTGCCACACAATATGCGCTACTTCAAGAACCTCAGGCTACTGCGTCTAGACCACAACCGTATAAGGTATGTACACTTAAGTTCTGTTCCTTAAAGGGGTCATATGATGCTATTTTAAAGATCATTTTGTGTATTTGGTGTAACAGAATATGTTGACATGCTTTAATGTTCAAAAAACATTATTTTTCAAATACTGTACATTATTGTAGGTCCTCTATGCCCCGCCTCTCTCAAACACGTAGTTTTCAACAAAGCCCCCTCCTTTGACAAGCGCAGTCTGCTCTGATTGGCCAGCTGACCCAGTGCATTGTGATTGGCCGAACACCACAAGCACGCTTCGGAAATGTAACGCCCCTTACCATAATCGCTTCAGCTTTCAAAGTAAATAAGACAGTTTCAAGACAGTTAATAATGTCGTTAGTTTTACCATCAGTTCAAGCCCGAAAGGGCAACAGAGTCGCGTGACAGACACAGTGATGATGCAGTACACAAGCCGTGGTTAAGACAGCTGACGTGCTATGATTTCTGACAGGCAGTTCACTCTCCTGTGATGTGACCCTGTTCCCCTCACACACACACACACAACGCGTTACTCTGCGCTGCGCAAAACTCTGCATTTGAACAGTCAATAGCAAATACTTAAACTAATAACAAAACATACTTACAGTCGCTGATTCAGAAGCGCCAGATTGTCATAGCAAAGTCGGAATTGACCCTTTTTTTTTTTTTTAAATAGCCTTTGTGACAGCCAGCCTTGTACTCTTCTAGGTTCAAAAAACTGTCGACCATAAAATGCGTTGCACAAATTCGAACATCTGGGTTGTGCTGTTCTGTTGTAAATAAATCTTAACCAATGATTCCTAATTGCATCTACTTCCAGAAGGCCAAATAAAGTGCTTTTGCTTTCGCACTGAAACACACAGCGTCTTCCTGACATGGCTGCATCAACACTACTGCTGTTCCTGAAACCACGCCTTCTTTCTTTGCGTGCACATTTGGGCGGCATTATGCTAATATTTCCACATCGTGACGTAGACATGTGGGGGCGTGTTAGAACGAGCCATTTTAGGTAGGCGTGGTTGACTCTTAGCTTTTATAAAGAATATCTCTTTGGATTTGAGACTTTAGTCTTTGCAACTTTACAGATCTTCTTTATGCACCAAGAGCTTGTAACACTCCAAAGAGAAAGGAAAACTTGAAATCGCATCATATGACCCCTTTAACACAGTGGTCAGACATCAAAGCTGGAGTCTTAAATCTGTCTAATGATACACAGTTTGTCCAGATCAACTGAGAGTGTGATGTTGTACAACATAATCTGGGGCCGTCAGCGATCTTTGCTTCTAAAGGGGTTAAAAAACATAGTATAGTACATACAAATATTGTGTATAATAGTTCATTTATATATACACACTATCATTCCAAACTTTGGAGTCAGTAGATGTTTTTTCTTTAAAGAAAATTTACACTTTTATTTAGCAAAGGCACATTACATTGATCAAAAGTGCCAATAAAGACAAGAAAACTGAATAAAACATATCATGGTTTCCACAAAAGTGTTAAGCAGCACAACTGTTTATAACATTGAAAATAATAAAAAATGTTTCTCAAGCATCAAATTAGCATAATAAAATTATTTCTGAAGGATCATGTGACACTGAAGACTGAAGTAATGGCTGCTGAAAATTTTGCTTTGCCAGCACAGGAATAAATTATACTTTAAAGGTATATTCACATAGAAAACAGTTATTTTAATTTGTAATAATATTTAAAATATTACTGCCTTGGTGTGCATAACAGACAAAAATCTTACTGACCCCAAACTTTTGAAAGGTAGTGTATACTATGCAATAGGGGTGTAACGGTACACACATTCGTACCGAACCGTTTCGGTACGGGTCTTTCGGTTCGGTACGCATGTGTACCGAACGAATACAGTTTTTTATTTATTTTTTTTTCTTCTTCTTCCAGGAAATTCAAATAATAAATGGCGTTTTGACAGTCTTTGATGTGGCATGACAGATCGCTGTATAAACACCTTGGAGAGCCGCTTCTGGGACTGTTCAGAAACGTGCTGGTATAAACCCAACACAAGCATTGACTAGAGCGGCCGTGATCAGCTCTGGTTCCGTGTCGAGCCGTAACGCGCCACAGACTTGTGCAGTGTAAATGGCAGGGCGGAGAGCGAGGGAACGCGATCATTCCTTCCTCTGTACTACCAGTTTTAACGCGAATAAATATGACTGAACATCTCACGCCTCATGTAATTGCTCAATCAGTGTTTCAACATCAAAGTGCAATATTGAATAATATACAATATTTTTGTAAGAACATTTTTACAGTGTTCATTGCTGTGCATTCTAGAATTCCATAATTCTCAAAAAAGACATACTATGAAATTTAAATATGAATGCCTTAAAATACTGTCTAGTTAGTCACTAGGTTTTGGAATACCGTAGATCTGTAGTGTTAAGCTTCTACATGCCCATGAATGCAACCTCCATTTGAAATCCTCATTCCCTTTAGATTTTTTTCCCTCCTGCTCAGACTCAGTTCAGATAATTTTCTTTGATCTTCTTTTAAACATTCTCTCTCATTTATTACTTACTAATTTCACTCTTTCTTTTCTGTTAGTTTGCATTTCAAAAGCGTAAAGGCGTAAGCTTGTCTGTACCCGCAGACTATAGTGCAACCAGTATGGCAGCTGATGTAGTGAGAGCTCCAAGCTCAAGAGTGAACTACATGAACTGTACTAATTAAAATATTTGTGTGCTTGCTTTAGGGTCTGCCAGTAATTACAAGGATGCATATCTCTACTCTCTAAACTGCTCTTGAATTAGTAAGGTCTAGAAACACTTCGGAATCTATCAATAACTACACTGCAGTCATTTTCTTAGTTAGCATTTTTGTCTTGATTTATAAATATATCAACATTTATAAAACAAGGATACTTGAGGAGCAACATTATTTTATCATTTAATTTTTTTTTTTAAAAGCCAAGTATCTCACCCAAATGAGATACTTTTTTTATTGCACACATATGCTTTTTAGATTTTTCTGAATTTAAATAAAAGTGATCCTTAGGTACTTTTATTGAAAACATTACAAAAGGAATTATTATGAAAATATGTACATCCCTACAATGAAACGTGTGATAGTGAGTAATATGTATGGCTTTGTGTTTTCAGCTCTGTCCCAGTGAAATCAATCTGTAAGGTTAAAAGGACTGAGGATTCTCCCCTGTCAACCGTCCATTTAGAGTACAACTACATCAATGTGATAAAAATCCATCGTGCTGCTTTCTCCTGCCTTCGGGATTCCAGCAAGATCATACTGGAGCCCCAGAGCCAAACACAGGGCTAGTAAACTGCTACAGAAACATCACCCTGTCACTTCAAGCCTCCCCTCTGCTTCTCCTGTCAGTCACTCTTGAATACTGTAAACACCATGTCCATTAGATCTATTAATAGTGTGCATACTTCCTCTTCAAATGCACATTTGGGTCATGTTCAGCAACTTGTAGCATAAAATACATAATTTTGTTTCTTTTTGTATGTAATAAACCTTCTTCTTGTAAGCTATTGAAACAAGCAAGCTTAGAAACCCCCTGGCTGAAAAAATAATCAAATGCCTTTCTTTCTTAATATTCAATTAGACTTTGGTGCATCTGAAATGATTTTATTATTTTATAATTTTATATTTATATTTGTGTTGTATTATTTTAAATCATCTTCTGATGTCACATTAAACCAGATTCATGTCTAAAATGAAATTATTTAGTAAATATAAGGCTAAATGTATGTACACAATTACCACAATTTATCTGTCAGACATATTGTGTGATGGACCCATAGCTCACAGCCCAGGTAGGTGCAGCTAAAAAGAAAAAAAAATTGCAGTCTGAGATCAAGGGGTATGTGACAGCATCTTTATTATCCATGACTTTCAGGACACACGGCAGGATTCTTGAGTGAAGCCTCAGGTGAATGGCTGGAGGCCTCTGAGCAGAGATGATGTTTTGAATGGCAAGGTAATGAGATAGAACTTATGAGCTGTGATGTCTGCTGAGTTCAGGTGTGAATGACGCCCACAGCTCTGAATAGGGCCCCTCTGTGCTCAATCAGCAGCACTGCCTCTGGGTAAGAACGGGTTAGCCTACTTCAATGCGATTTACATAAGTATCTCAGATTTCTCCTAACCAAGAAATCTATCAAAGTGTAAAGCGCCCCAAGATGAGTTTCTTTAAGCATCTATGTCGAGCTAAATGATTTACATCAAGCTGTGGATGCCCCCAATGACTTTGACTGATCATTCAAAGGCAATCTGATGGCATGACACATTTAGTTTGAATTGCATTACACTGAAGGCATTTGGGCTCATATAAGGTCCTTTAAAACAGTCCACTCGCTGGCCATCTTGGTAATGTCTTTGGGCAGCTATTACAAATCATCAAAGCACTGCTGTAATCTACTTGAAAGTCCTAAGTCTCTTTCTTAAACGGTATGCAAAGCTTGCATTTCATTAGTATGTCAGGTCACAAATAATGTGACAAAAATACTGGATTTTGCATCATTTAGTAAGATGCAAGTTCCCAGACTAGCTACAAAGCACATTTATTGACATAGGCCTACTATTATTTGTATAATATAATGATATAGGCTTTATTTTTCCATCACCCTGTTTTTATGCGCATTTTGAAGTAATGCATCAGAAACGAGTGATGGAAACGGCAAATTTCGAATAAAAATCCCTTAATTTGCAAAAAAGTGTTTACGCTCGCTTGAGGTGGTTTTTGACTTGTGCGAAAAAGGGTTAATGCGAATAAAAGTAGATGGAAACGCATTTGCCGAGTAAATTCCTCCATGCGCATCAAAAAAGTAATGTGACTGCGCTATGGGACGGCAAAACCTAACCAATGGACCAATCTCGTTCCTCAGCATCTGAAATGTTATGGTCATTTTGAAATGTCTGAGCAAAGTCTGTCATCAACGTATTTCTGTATAATTGCCACCCAGAACTGTTACACGACTGCGTTCCCAAACAGTAGCATCCACCTCCGAAAGCAATGACCGCATTTATTTTGTTTCGTCTGCACGCTCTGAGGCGCAAGTAATTTATTATATAGGCCTATGCTAATTATTATATTCAGGGGGTTTCTCCTGCTTTTCATAGTGATAGCCTAGCGCCAGTTCTACCAGGAAGTGACCATTTTGTTCTCTTTGACTCGTTGGATGAAAATGGTGCTTATTCACAAATGTTTTATGCGATATTTCAATTTTGGCAATAAGTTAAATTCGCAACTTTGGATGGAAACCCGGCTAATGAGTTGGGTATAGCGCAATGTATGTCCTGACGAAAAAGACATCATGATGTAGCCTACTCACATCTTGTGAACAAGTGACCCCATCGACATCTGTGACCCCATCGACATCTTGAGATCAAAAGAGCAGCTGTACATTTTAAATAGTGCATGTAGGGGGGGAAAAAGAAGCGTTACATGATTTGAAAGATCACATATGTTGGTCTCAAATGTGTCGTCAAGACACATGAAAAGCAGCAGGGCTTCTGTCTGCTATACAGGGATAATGGCTCTGAGGTTCAAATGTGCATGATTCCTGGTGATCATTTTCCTGGAGGAGGGGTTAAATAACAGTGTGACTGGTCTGTTTGCAAAACACAATGCCTGTATTCTTGCAGCCGCATAAGGGAAAAAACATTGTTAACGATATTGCAGAAAGACATGAGCTAAGGGTCTGAGATCCTCTCCAGCACATCAAGGCCTCAGAAACCCTGGTGTCCTTCCAGCTTTGTTAACGAAGTGACTTCTTAGGTCTTAACGTTCTTTGTCCTGACGTTTTATTTGCAAGCATTAATGAAAAACATGCACAGCAATCAAAACAGCCTTTCAGGATGCTAAAGTTTTCCTCTCTTTAAGAAAACCTGTCTAATTTATAGCACACTCGTACATAATCCTGTGCTTGCTGTAAAATACACAGCAGGTCAATTATTATTGTTCTCTTGTCAAGTCTTCTTAGGCTTCTATTTATAGAGTCTTCTCCTCCTCATGAACAGTCTGATAATCTGACAGCAAGCAGATTTTTGACAGAAATTTAGAGAGTCTAGTAATACTTGTCTTGTACGTAGAGAACATAATTCATCTCCATTAGTCACTACACACACACATATCTCACTTAATGCTTTAATTAGCCAGTTCACTGCTTAGAAGACACTGGCTCACAAAACTCACAGTAGCGTTACTTTATCAAAGCTAATATTGATTTCAAGTTTTCGAGCAATACTTTTAGATATTTTACTTTTTTTTTTTTTTTTTGAGATAATTGATCCTCCTGCTTATGTAATTTATATTTTATGAAAATCAAGATTGAGGTTCTCAGTGATTGTCTCCTGATTAAATTTTTATAATTTATGGCCATTTTTTAAATAATTTATGACCATTATTAACACTTAAGCTCCATTTACATGCTGTTTATGCACATGTAAATTGGCTTTATATCCTAATCTGACGACTTTCCAGTGCACCATCAGGATCGACAAGATGATAATGGTATTCCATAAAGCCAAAAAGCTGCCCTAGGACAAAAATACATACATCTGGAGTTCTTTTAAATCCACACAATAGGCAATACAGCTCACAATGTCTGTTGTAACAAAAAGTACAACAAACCAACACTTTCTCCAACTCCCAGCTGAGCATGTAATCACACATTACCTCTAAGCACCACTGAGTTGGCCAGTGCAATTGGTTATCCGATCTGCATGCAGAATAACCACGATTTGACATAATTGTACAGTCATTTTGAAAACAGTGCTTTACTGTCTAAGAAAGTGGCCACCACAACTAACAAAATTCATGGTGCTCATGGTCCTGCTGGGTTTACAGATGACATCTGAGCGATTTTATCTTGGGGGTGCATATTTAAATGAAACAAAAATGTAATTTATTATTAAATCCTTCTGAACATCTTCCCCAGCAGTGTAATTTAAATGATACATACTCTGTTATCTGTCATGAGTTTCATAGCATCACTGCAGGAGACTCTCTATATGGTGGTATAACTGATTCAGAGATCCATTGTTGACTGGACTCACTAGTTAGATGGCATACGATGTGACTGGCTCAGATTCCTCCACATGAGAACAAGAGCACTGAGGATATGCTTGTTCAACTCAAAGGAGATCCGTCTTATCCTTCATATCCTCTTTGGCCCACAGACAAGCACTGTTCTTTCTTTATTCAGCCTCAAGCTGTTTTCACATTTAAAGCGGGCTCTTCCATGGAAGGCAAGGCTGGCCTTCACACATTCTCACAGACATGCAAAAACATCTCATATTCTCTCTGATTCATTTTCTGTCTGATTAGTCATTTACTTTTATGTAGAAGAAAAACTTTTTGTCAGTTGGATGAATTCCACAATTTAATATTTTAAAGTTCAAATGTAAACACAAAACAAATTTCTTTCGTCAATAGTTTATTTAAAAAAGAAAAAAAAAAGTAAAAAAAAAAAAAACTTAAAATGTTATTGTTACATAGAGCTTAGAATACGAAATAAAGACCCTAAAAGCACATAGTCATGGGGGAAAAAATGAGAACTTTTGCTTATGAAAATACATAACTGGTTATGGAAATAATACGAGGTGAGAGGATAAAATATGTTTTAATGCTTTTGTGACCAAATTTCAAGTTTTTTGGAGGAATGCAAACGTTTTGGCAGCAAATGCAAATGCATTGGAGAAAAAAACATTTTTCTTTTTGTATCAGTAGCCAATGAGCTTGCTGCTCAACATTCAAATACTTGCTAGTGCTTACTGTAGCAGTTGCAGCACATTCAGAAACCCTCCACCTTCCCCAGCTCCACCTGTATAGATCTGCTACGGGGTGATTCATATATAATAATAATAATTTATTACATTTATATAGCGCTTTTCTAAGCACTCAAAGTGCTTTACATTGTGAGGGGGGATCTCCTCATCCACCACCAGTGTGCAGCATCCACCTGGATGATGTGACGGCAGCCATAGTGCGCCAGAACGCCCACCACACACCAGTTCATTGGTGGAGAGGAGACAGAGGGACCATGATGGTCAGAGGCCAATGGGCAAATTTGGCCAGGATGCCGAGGTCACACCTCTACTCTTTTCGAAAGACATCCTGGGATTTTTAATGACCACAGAGAGTCAGAAACTCGGTTTAATGTCTCATCTGAAGGACAGAGCTTGTTGACAGTATAGAGTCCCCATCACTACACTGGGGTGCTAGGACCCACACAGACCACAGGGTGAGCACCCCCTGCTGGTCTCACTTTCACCTCTTCCAGCAGCAACCTAGTTTTCCCAGGAGGTCTCCCATCCAGGTACTGACCCCCTGCTGGTCTCACTTTCACCTCTTCCAGCAGCAACCTAGTTTTCCCAGGATGTCTCCCATCCAGGTACTGACCAGGCTCAACCCTGCTTAGCTTCAGTGGGTGACCAGTCTTGGGCTGCAGGGTGATATGGCTGCCGGCCTATGTCATATATGCTATATGGGGGTTATTTCATATATGTTATATGTGCAGGCACAGCAGCATGTTGTGGAAGTAGTAGCATTGTCTTGATACATATAAGATGGAGATGAGTTTGTTTTTTCATTGCAGCAGATCTGGAGAAATTTCCTCAGTTGTCCTCTCACATCAAAATCCACCAAGTTGACTGGATTCTTGTGGATTACTTGTGGATTATTGTGATGTTTTTTCTGCTGTTTGGACGACACCTATTCACCACACAGGATCCATTGGTGAGCAAGTGATGTGATGCTAAATTTCTCCAAATATGTTTTGATGAAGAAACAAACTCTTCTACATCTTGGATGGTCTGAGGGCGAGTACATTTACAGCACATGTTCATTTTTGAGTGAACTATGCCTTTAACTAGCAGCTACTTTAAATGCAGCACTTCTACTTTTTGTAATTCATTTTGGATAAAAGCATCTGCTTTTACCTTACATATGTAGCGTCTGGACCAATCAAAAACACAATTTTTCATTTGATTTAACAAATCAGTTATTCATTAGATTAACAAGTCGTCACAGACCCCTCACCCAATAGACTGGGCGCCAGGATGTCTGCGAATGACCACAGGCCACTGGTTACCATGGCAACCCCGACACCTTTGCTAAGACCAGAGCCATTTACGACCTGATGGAATGTGAGTAGGGAAAATCACTGCATGTTCCATAGCAAGAGGCACAATGCACAGTAGAAATTGAATTTTCTACTAATTACTCCATAGGAAAACCTTTCTTTGAATGAACACACATAGCCTTCAGGTCATCGTGTATGTTGTCTTTGAGATTTTATACTGTTTTATG
>NW_015555711.1:748289-752440 GCF_001515605.1 Sinocyclocheilus anshuiensis
CTTTACTGAGTTAAGCTTTAACCCTTTCCTATACCAACTGTATGTGTGTGTGTGTGTGTGTGTGTGTGTATGTTAGACCAGTTTAAGTGTTTATGTAGTACGTTGGACTAGTTTAAGTGTTTATGTAGTATGTTAGACTAGTTTAAGTGTTTATGTAGTTAATAAAGTCTTATTTGTATCACACTTGACGTTGTTCATTGTTTGCTCATCACTGGAGCCACTTAATCATGCAGATTTATGCTACAAGCTCTTTGTAGAATTGTACAGTAAGAAAGTTATTTCCCTTAACCAGGAAATTAACGTTCTTAGAATTGACAAGACAGTTGACCCTGAGAGGTCAAGTAAATATCTACAGCGGATCTAAATATTTATAATTAATTATAACTTGTTATGATTAATTATTCATATTTCCCTTATGAGCTGATTCGCTACACATATAAATGTAGATTCATATATACAGTATAGTCAAAAGCACCATGTACAAAAATAAAACGCAGGTCTAAATTCACGTTTTAACATAATAAGTCTAAGAAACTCTGTTCATCTTTTTTTGTTCACTTTCTGCCCTTGTCCAGCGACAGCAGCTTCCTGTGTTTGTTATTAGAGGAGCAAGAAGGGGGCAGCAGCCCATAAACCCCCTACTGGACAGTGAACCCAAAGCACGGGGCATTCCATTAGAGTGAAAAGAGAATGGAAAGAGAGAGAAAAGAGAACGCAAATTGTTCATGGTACAAGAATATGCACAGACATATTCCTTACATCACTGCATTGCATCCATCCACGGTGTAGCTTTACTGACCAGCTTCATATACATTTCAGACAAAAATGATGAACAGGACAGCTGACAGTAAGATGAGAAAAAGTGAGAAAAGCGGACAGTCCATCATACTAAAAGATCTGTACGTGATGGAGTGGATGGGGCACTGTCACTGTTAAACTAAAAGTATCCATACTGACATTGTACCTCATTTTAAAAATATAATTAGTGCCCTTTAGCATCAGGAAAATGTTTTTCCTTGATTGTCTTCAGAAAATCTACCAGTTTCTGTTCTCATTCCTCCAGCTGTAGTCAGTGAGTGGGTGCTGGCAGTAGAATTAACTTAATGCTGAAATGAATAACAGCGCAGGTTGCCAATGGTAAATAGGAAACAGACCTGAAACACAGCATCATCATGAGCAAAACCGTGCTTTCTATAGCTCAGCATTACATGAATTAAATGAGCATATCCATAAATCATGATGAAGAAAAGTAGTACTCTTCATATTAGATTATGTAGCTCTCTACTGTCTATAACGTTAGGGTGCATTTTAATGTAATCACTGATGTCCCCTTGCAGACTATAACGTCCTGCCTGCAGCTTTCTCTGTGCATCTGAGTGAATCTCTTTAATGCGACAGACTGTCTCCTCAGAAAGTGCTATTCTTATGAAGCCACAGCTATGTGCATCTCTACAACCTCAAACGTGGAAGTAAAATACAAGCTACATTGAGTTAACTGCTGTTAAACAGGTCCTCATTGTTGTTAGAGAGCTGATCAAACTGAAAAAGACAAAGTATCAATGATGAATATCTAAATAGCTGAGAGAATGGAATAATGTAACAAAAAGTTTGACCTTTTGAAATATTTATAAGATTTTTTTAAATTGCATTGCATTTTCCCCTCCATCAGCTTGTTGAAAGAGGCAGTCTTTTGCTCTCAACTTCAAAGAAATTACGTTTCTTATTAAATAGGGTTTGACAAGCAAAACTGATATTAACACCTAATGATTCATTAGATCTTGGATGAATTTCATTCACCTTTGGGTATTACATTCCTCAGAGTTAAACTTGTCTAACTGATAATTATCTGTTCCCACAAAACATCCTCATTTACTTGATATATGACTGTAGATTGTGAAGAAAAGTTCCAGTGATTATTAATAAAATTATAAAATTAAAACCGTTTAGCCTACTTTTTTTTTGTTACATGTACAGTGTGCAAATGGTTAAAATAACACGTAATTATTAGCCTATATTTGCTAACTAATTAACATTTTTCATAATTTTCTTTTTGTAAAGTTTCCCATTTGGAAGGTAAATAGAAATAGAAAATAGAAGTAGCCTATCTGAAAAGCACAAATATAGCAACATTCATTTATTGTGATTACAGTAACTAGCAAATGGTATTTTGGCGGAAAATTTACGGTTACGATGGTGACTTTTTTGTCAGGGCATCAGAGCAGGAATTTGAAATCCACTTTTGGAGAAACCGCTTCATTTGCTTGATTGCAGTTGAAGGCGTGTTGAAAATCATTAAATCATGGAACTTCAACTCTGTCAGAAATCGTTTCTTTAATGTGTTGTGCAATAAGTAGCACACACTGAGTGCGCATCACTGTATGAGAGCGGCCGGTTGGCTGAAGTTGTGGCACTGTTCAACCCACCCAAACCCGCGCTCCTGTATGCGCTCATTTCCTCGGCGTGGAAACCAGTCCAGCTCTCCGCCTCACTGACAGATAACAGGCTTGATGACCCGCGGGAGTTAGTTAAAACAGTTAAAACTAGAAGACCAAGTCACGCCGAAGAGAATATATGCTTTAAAGCCCAAATAACAAACACCGAAGTCAAATACGGTCGCAGGAGTTTGGAAATATTACAGCCCAAATTAAGGTAAGTTTTTTTTTTCTCGTTATTTTGCGTTTATTGGTTATTTTGCTTGTTTTTTTCTTTATTTTATTATTATTATCATTTGCTGTCATTTTCATTTGGCTAGCTGCTTACCGTTTGTGATAGCTAATTAGCTATCCGATATAAAGTTTCGGAACTACTTAAGCTTTAGTGAGCATTACATACTCATGAAACCAAAGCCTTGTGAAACCTCCTTAGTTTAGATTTCTGCATACGCAAACTTGTTGCTCTCTGTTCATTCAGATGCACAGATGGGATGAACGAGTTGTGCAGATACTGGTGCGCTAAATGATGTCCTGGTGTTTGGGTGGTTAAAGAGTTAAGTTTAATTCCACAAAAGAGTTTGTTTTAGTAAAGAATAATGTAAAGAAGCAAGTAGCCTAAAGATATACTTAGAATTAGAAAGTGTTGCTTTATATTTATCTTCACCTGTCTGCTTTGTTTTTTTTAGTGGCAATTCCAATTAGGCTACTTGCTTAGGGTTGGGTATCGTTTGAATTTGATCAATTCCGATTCCGATTCTGCTTATCGATTCCGATTCTTATCGAT
Organism: Sinocyclocheilus anshuiensis; assembly: GCF_001515605.1. Classification (NCBI taxonomy): domain Eukaryota; kingdom Metazoa; phylum Chordata; class Actinopteri; order Cypriniformes; family Cyprinidae; genus Sinocyclocheilus; species Sinocyclocheilus anshuiensis. Next base: position 751,506 of record NW_015555711.1, read on the forward strand.
TCCCAGTTTCGATTCCAATGTGGTTAAAAAATGTTTTAGACATTTAGATATCAAACATATTTATTCTGTGTCTCTTTTTGCAAAACATTTAATTGCTGCTGATTACCATAAACAAAAATCAGCCGGCTACATAAAAACTGGACTCGATTAAGAGCTGTTTGTGTGCAAAATAGAGCTGCATAATTCTGGATATATTGAGATTTTTTTGTAATGGAGGTTGTAGTTCTTTCACAATTCTGAAGAAAAAATATTAGAATGGAATTAAATTTATGAATGGAATTCTTGATTCAATTACTCACTCTAGATTTACTTGTTTCATTACTGGATGAATCAGTGTTTTTGAATGAATCTCTTGATTGAACGATTCAAAGACAAAAACATTTTTAACAGCCCTTTTCACCACCTAAAAAAAAAAAAAAGATGCACACACAGGAATTGATAGGTGGAATTGAAATGTAAATTTTACAACAAGTATCTGATTTCTGACTTTAAAGGAACACTCCACTATTTTTGAAAATAGGCTCATTTTCCGAGAAGGGTATAACTGCAGCCTGGAGATCTCCAAATGGGTGCGGGAACTCCAAAACGGGGTGGGAGCTCCAAAATAGGGCGTAGCTTCCTCCCATTGGCAGACAGGCACATGACACGCATGCGCACTTTTTCCTCCTATCCACTTCAGTGCAAACTCTGCCCCACAGCTGATTCTAAAGATTTTATTGGTTGTGTCAATTAAAGTGTTGATTTCCTACACTATGCTACAAAAAATGCTAACCCCTAAACCTACCCCACACCTGACCCTAACCTTAACCAGTGAAATTGACTGCACTGCGGGATTGGCGCTGAATAACGTGGTAAAGAAAGATGCAGTTCAGGAGATAAACAGTTAATAAGATTATGCGATATGAGATCGTTCCGTAACTCCCCAACCGGACCTC
>NW_015555711.1:752777-769857 GCF_001515605.1 Sinocyclocheilus anshuiensis
AATCTGATTAGACCGTTAGCATCTCGCTCAAAAATGACCAAAGAGTTTCTATATTTTTCCTATTTAAAACTTGGCTCTTCTGTACTTACATCGTGTACTAAGACCGACAGAAAATGAAAAGTTGCGATTTTCTAGGCTGATATGGCTAGGAACTATACTCTCATTCCGACGTAATAATCAAGGAACTTTGCTGCCTTACCATGGGTGCAGCAGGCGCTATGATATTACGCAGCGCCTGAAAATAGGCTAACTTCCGCCAACGTGACCACCTGCTTGCACAAGGAGCGTGCCTTCCGTTGGAAGTTACCTAGTCCCAAATGGCACCCTAAACCCTCGCGGTCTTTCTCTGAGTCCGCACTTTCGTGACGTAATGCCGCTTTGACTGTCGGGTAGAAGTCTGCTGTGGAGCTCGCCCCGGTGCGGGCTCAGCAGAAGTGCGCATCGAGGGCGCATAGCGGCCGCAAAGGGGGTGCTTGCGAGCACCTTTCTGAAAGCCAAAATGACGAATGGGACACCCTACGGTCTCGTGGTCTTAACGGACACACGTACGCGGCGGCCATTGTAAGTCCACAAGATCGCAAGTTCACATGAAGTGTGCCATTTGGGACCGGGCCACTGTCTTTATGAATGGGTCACTGAATCATTGACTTACTCGTTTTGTTCAAAAAGGTAGATTCATTCAATAACGAAACACCACTGTGTTGACCGGAGACACACAACAGTTCTGTTGTTGTACAAAATCAGTGTCACATTGCAATCGTGCTGATATTCGGGGAAACCAGGTCCCTAGGGGGCGATAACGCTAAAATGACGACTGGGACACCCTACGGTCTCGTGGACTTAACGGACACACGCACGCGGCGGCCATTGTAAGTCCGTAAGACCGCAAGTGCACATGAAGTGTTCCATTTGGGACAGGGCCCTAGCTGGGGACTATTTTCAGACGCTGCGTAATATCATTGTGCCTGCTGCACCCATGGTACGGCAGCAAAGTTCCTTGATTATTACGCTGGAATGAGAGTATAGTTCCTAGCTATATCGGCCTAGAAAATCGCAACTTTTCATTTTCCATCGGTCTTAGTACACAATGTAACTACAGAAGAGTCCAGTTTTTAAATAGGAAAAATATCGCAACTCTTTGGTCATTTTTGAGCGAGATGCTAATGGTCTAATCAGATTCAATGATCGATGCCTGATTCTGCGATTGGAATTTATTTTCGATTCCCAACCCTATTCTTGCTATTCAAACGTTTTAATATTCCTCTTCCTTTAATCAGTTTAATCGAACAGAAGTTATTTTCTGTCATAAAAAATGTTAACATTTCAGTATCTATCTATCTATCTATCTATAAAAAATATAGGTCCGTATGAGATCACCGTTTAATAAAGTGTTTTTTCCCCTTTAAAGCAATGATTGCACCACTACCACCTAAAAAAAATAGGCACATGATGCTCATATAAAAAAATTGTCAGTTTCTATCAGAATTACTATGATGTTTTATTATTTATTTACAGTAAGTTTGATTTGATTGTTTAAATTATTTCTCACACGTTTCAAAGCTGAAATTTTGGGGCATCTCTGTCCTTTTCCATTTAATTTACCCTTACTTTCTCTTATTCAGTCTATCTCAGCATTCTCTATATGTAAAATTGTGGAAATGGCCAATATCTTTAAAAAAAATACTGTTTCACACTCAGTATAACTTATTTAACAACCTGCTCTGTTGATCAGGTCTGCCTTCACTCTTTGTTGTGCCGGTCGCCACATTCACGCAGATAAGTAATAGACATTGCCAGGCAGAAGCTTTTTTAGGGACTGAAGTTAACAAATTACAGTCAAGCCAGCAGTTAATTCCTGCCAAGCGCAAAGAGCCCAGAATCACCCAATGGTTTGTCAGGAGAGAAAGTGAGAGAGAGAAAAGTAAGTAGCCTAGTATGTGTGCATTCAACAGACAAAACGGCTCAATTTAGATGCTTGACTTTATTTGTGAGAAATCTTCATCATTTTGATTGGTGATGTCAGACTTTTATTGGCTGTTGAAAATTAAAAGCAAGTGTGTCATTGGACTCCCAATCAGACCACATTTAATGTGTCAAAGCTGTTCTTTTGAAAGAAATTCTTGTTTCTAACTAATATAACAAACCACAGATTCACTGAGGTCATGTGAGTTCACTGGCTCTCACGGTTAGTGCAGTAAATTGAACAGCTTCCTCCTCCCAACTTTGGTATGTCAGTTAGAGAAGTGCCATAATTTAACTCAGCATACAGCTTCTCATGATGAAGGCATTTCTGATTAAAAATCGCACTTGAAGATCTAGAGAAAAATATTTATGACGTTTTTATCTTTTCTTCTCAAGCAGTATTTTCCAGCATTTTTTGTCATATGTACCCCCACAGCTTCACAATCCAGAAATACTGTGGGTAAATAACAGACTCGCTAATGCTGCGTTCCATTTACCTCAAAAGTCGGGTGTTGGAGCTGGGAATGACGTCACACCAGAGTTGACCGCATTCCAGTACACAAGTCAAAAAACCAAGATGGACATGTCAATTGTTTGCAATACCAGTCAATAAAAACACATAAAAAGCAATATTTTTCAGAGATAATTCTGAAGTATTGTGTTCACAGAAAGAAGCTGGATTGTACTGTGTGTACTGTGTGAATTTATGAGACATATAGGCCTAGACAAAGAGAAGTGCTAATAAACTATATATTACTACTGTTTCACCTAATGTTAATGCACTGAGCAACTATGTTGGATTCCAAAGTCAGGGTTTATGCAGTTCCTCCGAGTTTTTGAATTGGAACTCTTGACTTGAGGGGGCATTCCGGTTAAAAGTTTCTATAGGAACTCCTATAGAATTTCTATAAGAATTTCCTAGTTCAAAGCTCAAATGGAATGCACCATAAGTACCACATGCTCTCCTATGATTGTTATCAATGCACATTTGTAGACCTTAAATGCATTACGCACATTATGTGTTTATTCCATAAAAAGGAAAAGATGCCAATGGTGGTGCTTCGTTTCTAAATGAAACACTAAATCAGTTGAATTAATGAGTCATTAACTCACTAGTCACTTTCTGTCAGCTACTGCATAATGATGTAACCTGCAGAAAGAGAGTCACTGACAAATCCCCAGCACTAATGCACAGACTGTCAGTCTTTATATAACATGCAAACACAGACCAGTGATACGAACAGTGAAAAATCCTAATGCTGTTGATCTGTGTATCAGCAGTCTTGCCATATCATGTGCATGTGTACTCTGTTACTGAAACTTGATTTGTTCACGTTTGTGTAGCTGCACAAACCAATGGCGCTTTAGCCCGCCAGAAAGGGTGGAGCCGACGTGTATATAAGTCGGCTCGCAGCGCCATTTCATCAGTATCTTCCCCATTCTGCGATGAGGATCATCTCTTCGCTGACTCTGCAAGAAGCCGAAGAAAGAAGACGGAAAGAAGCTCAACCTGCTCGCCGCCACCGAAGAGCCCCGGCAGAGGACGAGTCTCCCCTGCGGCCATCCGGTGCTTTCTAAAAGAGCAAATTTCCAGTGCGTGTTGTTGCAAATGTCGTGCCGCAAGTGCGGCTCATGCAAGGAGCCCTTGCACGAGTCAGACGGGCACAGCGAGTGTGTCGCCTGCCTGGGCAGCGCCCACACAGAAGCTGTGCTCGCTGACGGCTCATGTTCTCATTGCAAGAATATGAGTTTGTCCAGTCTCCGCTCGCGTATCGCCTTCTTCACTGAAGGCGGTACCTCCGGCTCTTCTCTCCCATTTTCTTTCTCTCCTAAGAGAAAGAAACAGCGGAGCAGTGGCTCTCTCTAAACTGGTGCGAGCGGTGTCATGTCGGCCCAAAGCCCGCGTGCCCCTCTTCTCCGCCCCGCCTCGTCGCGCCGGTGTGCTTCACATGAGAGGATCAATGTCCCTCCTCTGCAGTGAGTGGCTTGGTTTCCTTTGGCGCTTCCGAGGAAGAGATTGCCGTTGACGACTCGATGTCCTTGATGGCATCAGACACTGAAGGATGGTGCGCTTCCGGCGATGAGCCCGAAGCCCTCCCTTCATCCCAACCATCGTGGCAGGAACCGGACAGCGAGCTGATCCGTGTTCTCTCCAAGACAGTGGAGGATCTGGGTCTGGAGTGGTCGGCTCCAGATGAGCCCGCCCATGGTCTCTTAGATGAGTGGTTCCTGCCGGGACGCCGTCAGCTGTCTTCCCGCCAGCGGCCTGCCCCGTTCTTGCCTGCAGTTCACAGAGAACTGACCAAGACGTGGTGCGTCCCCTATTCGGTCCGAGTTAGCTTCTCCTCCTCAGCAGCTCTCACCACCGTTGTCGGCACTGAGGAAAAAGGCTATAGCAAGCTCCCCCCTCTGGAGGAGGCGGTAGCTGCTCACTTGTGTCCGCCGTCTGCCCTGGGATTAAAGGCCCATGCAGTGCATCCCTCGAAGCCCTGCAGGACCACTTCCGCTCTGGCCAAGAGGGCGTATGCAGCGGCCGGTCAGGCCGGATCGGCGCTGCATACGATGGCAGTCCTACAAGTGTTTCAGGCCAAACTTCTCCATGATATGGACGAGTCTGGCCAGCATCAGGATGATCAAAGAGCTGCGCACAGCAACTGATTTGGCTCTGCGCGCTATGAAAGATCAGGCTATCGGCAAGACCATGGCCAGCCTGGTGGTGTTGGAGCGCCACCTTTGGCTGAACCTCACTGAAATAAGGGTGTAACACAGTTCGTATTTCGGGGAAGAAGGAGGCGGGAACCGGCGAACATTTAAACTTAATTGTAATAATACAATAAACACAAAACTTAAAATAGCACAAACAGAAACAAAACAACATAAAATCCAGGCCTGGTCCTCTCTCGTCTTGCACTGTTGTCACTCCTCCTTTTATCCTTCCGGAGCTCCTCCGTGGGACTCGAGACCGGTGAGTGGCGCAGGTGTCGTGCATTATCACTTACTCCACCGGCCTCGCTCCGTTCCCATAGCTCTCGGCCCCGCCCCACTCGTCACAAAGGGATGCCGAGAAGATGGCCTTCTTTGATTCTCCGGTCTCGCCGAAGGGCCTTTTTGGCCCCGCTGTGGACGGGTTTGCACAGTGCTTCTCAGAGGCTCAGAAGACATCACAAGTGCTGCGTCACTTCCTCCCTAAGCGCTCTGGTGCTGCGGCCGCTAGCCGCCAGAGAGCCCCATCCACTCAGCCCGCAAAGCCGTCGCCGCCTCAGCCTCAGAAGTCTGAGCCCGGGCTTCAGTAGCACCCCCGGCCGGAAAAGCGGTTTCCTTACCCGAAGCGCCAAGGCCCATGCCCTCGACTAGTGCTGGACCCTGAGCCCCAGAAGCCGTCCTGACCCATCAGAAAGGAAGAGGAAAGGGTCAGTTCTCGCCTCGGCCAGAACTCCCTCAAAAACAGCTCGCTTTCACCCTCCATCCCTCCGAACACCTCTGAGTGATGGAGTTTTGTTTCCCAAGGGTCACGCCCTGCAGGTGCAGCGCGTACCCTAATGTTTTACCGCTGTGATAGCGGACCCAAATACTCAAAAGAGCGAATTTCCTCTTCCCACATTTACACGCGGGGATATCAGTTCCCCGCCCCCTCGCGGCAAACTTTCATTCGCAAAATTAGATCCACTTGCATCCCGGTTCAAGGCTTGGGCAGCCATACCAGGCGTGTCAAGCTGGATTCTAAAAACAATTCAACGAGGCTACTCGCTTCAGTTTGCTCGCAGGCCACCTCGTTTCAGAGGTATTATTCACACTTCAGTTCACGTTCTCCAACACGAAGTGCAAACACTGCTTGCAAAAGGTGCTATAGAAATAGTACCTACAGCAAACAGCGAGTCAGGCTTTTACAACCGCTACTTCCTCGTTCCCAAAAAGATGGCGGGCTGACACAATTCTGGATCTCAGACATCTGAATCACTCGCTTATGCGCCGGCCATTCAAGATGTTAACAATCAAACAGATCCTCGCTCACATTTGCCCCGAGGACTGGTTTTTAACAGTGGACCTGAAAGATGCTTACTTTCACATCCACATAGCCCCCCCATCACAGGCCGTTCTTGAGATTCGCGTTCGAGGGAGTGGCCTACCAATATACAGTCCTACCTTTTGGACTGTCTCTGGCCCCTCGCACTTTTACGAAGTGCATAGATGCTTACCCCTCTGAGGCAGATGGGAATCCGCATACTCTACCTCGACGACTGGCTGATCCTGGCCAAATCACAATGGGAATTAGTCGCTCCCAGAGCGCTGTTACTCAGCCACTTGGAGCGCCTCGGGTTGAACATCAACCTTCTGAAGAGTCATTTGTCACCCAGACAGCAAGTGGTCTTTCTGGGGACGATTTTGGACTCTGCCCAGATGCGGGCTTGGGTCACGCCCGAACGGTCCCTGACTATTCAGCGACTGGTGGTGTCCCTAAAATGGGGAACATCTCGTCCCTGAAGGTTTTTTAAGAGGCTGCTCGGCCTCATGGCGGCCACCTCCTCTGCAACTCCCTTGGGCCTGCTTCACATGTGGCCTTTCCAATTTTGGCTCAAAGCCAGAGTCCCGTCCCACGGTTGGCGCCTGGGCCACTTTTATATCAAGGTAAACCATCGCTGTATCAAAGCTGTGGCCCCTTGGACAACTTCATGCCTGTTTCAGTCAGGCGTACGGTTGGGACTGACCTCCAAGATGAAGGTGGTTACGACAGACACTTCCAACTCAGGTCGGGGAGCTTTGTTGGAGGGCAATCTGTTGTCCGGCTCCTGGTCAGCCCTGGAACGGCGCCTGCATATAAACTGTCTAGAGCTCCTAGCAGTTTTTCTGGCCTTGAAAACCTTCCTGCCGGCCTTACGCGGGCACCATGTCTTGGTCCATTCGGACAACACGACAGTGGTAGCCTACATCAGGCCAACAAAAAGGCATGATTTGGCATCCCCGGCCAGAGCTGTGGAGCCTTCATGTATGGAGCCTCAACGGGAGCTTACGCAGCTCCCAGCGAGGGTGAGTGATACCATTTTAGAGCCTAGAGCACCGTCTACAAGACGCCTTTACGCCCTCAAATGGTCAGTATTCCGTGACCCTTCCACACTCAATCATTCCCTCAAAGATGGCCATTCGATCGGCAGAAACGATCTGATCGTTAAGTTCTTGATGGCGCCTGGAGATTAAACCCTCCTCGTCCTCAGACCATTTCCGATCTGGGATTTGTCAATTAAGGCGGGGTCTACGAGGTCCTCCTTTCGAGCCACTACATTCGGCCGAACTACGCCCTTTGTCGCTGAAAACCGCTCTGCTACTGGCACTAGCATCGGTCATGCAAGTGGGTGACTTACAAGCACTGTCAATCAGTGCTTCCTGTCTGGAGTTTGGGCCTAGTGACTGTAAAGTCGTCCTCAAGCCTAGACATGGATATGTTCCGAAGGTGCTCTCAACTCCGTTCAGAGCCCAGGTAATTACCCTTCTGGCGCTCCCCGCTGCAGATGGTGAGCAGGGTCCCAATGTTCTGTGCCCCGTCAGGGCCCTGAGAATATATCTTGAACGCTCCAGCCTGTTCAGACAGTCGGAGCAGCTTTTCGTTTGCTTTGGAGGCCGCTCTAAGGGCTGCCGGTTACAAAGCAAAGACTATACCGCTGGATAATTGACGCTATAGCCTTGGCTTATGCCTCAGAAGGTTTGCAATGCCCCATAGGTGTGAGGGCCCACTCCACTAGAGGAATGGCCTCCTCCTGGGCTTGGTCCAGTGGAATCTCTATTGGTGAGATATGTGCGCCCGCCAGCTGGTCGTCGCCGTCCACGTTTGCCAGATTTTACAGCCTACATGTCCCTTCTCTCCGGGCATGGATTTTATTGGCTTAAGCTGCTTAAATTGCTTATTTCTCCCTACGGTGGAAATAGCTATGTCCAAAATTCCTCAGATATGCTCAGGACTCAGTTGGCTCATGTTCTCTAGGGGCCACCCATCAGAAAGGAAGAGGAAAGGGTCAGTTCTCGCCTCGGCCAGAACTCCCTCAAAAACAGCTCGCTTTCACCCTCCATCCCTCCGAACACCTCTGAGTGATGGAGTTTTGTTTCCCAAGGGTCACGCCCTGCAGGTGCAGCGCGTACCCTAATGTTTTACCGCTGTGATAGCGGACCCAAATACTCAAAAGAGCGAATTTCCTCTTCCCACATTTACACGCGGGGATATCAGTTCCCCGCCCCCTCGCGGCAAACTTTCATTCGCAAAATTAGATCCACTTGCATCCCGGTTCAAGGCTTGGGCAGCCATACCAGGCGTGTCAAGCTGGATTCTAAAAACAATTCAACGAGGCTACTCGCTTCAGTTTGCTCGCAGGCCACCTCGTTTCAGAGGTATTATTCACACTTCAGTTCACGTTCTCCAACACGAAGTGCAAACACTGCTTGCAAAAGGTGCTATAGAAATAGTACCTACAGCAAACAGCGAGTCAGGCTTTTACAACCGCTACTTCCTCGTTCCCAAAAAGATGGCGGGCTGACACAATTCTGGATCTCAGACATCTGAATCACTCGCTTATGCGCCGGCCATTCAAGATGTTAACAATCAAACAGATCCTCGCTCACATTTGCCCCGAGGACTGGTTTTTAACAGTGGACCTGAAAGATGCTTACTTTCACATCCACATAGCCCCCCCATCACAGGCCGTTCTTGAGATTCGCGTTCGAGGGAGTGGCCTACCAATATACAGTCCTACCTTTTGGACTGTCTCTGGCCCCTCGCACTTTTACGAAGTGCATAGATGCTTACCCCTCTGAGGCAGATGGGAATCCGCATACTCTACCTCGACGACTGGCTGATCCTGGCCAAATCACAATGGGAATTAGTCGCTCCCAGAGCGCTGTTACTCAGCCACTTGGAGCGCCTCGGGTTGAACATCAACCTTCTGAAGAGTCATTTGTCACCCAGACAGCAAGTGGTCTTTCTGGGGACGATTTTGGACTCTGCCCAGATGCGGGCTTGGGTCACGCCCGAACGGTCCCTGACTATTCAGCGACTGGTGGTGTCCCTAAAATGGGGAACATCTCGTCCCTGAAGGTTTTTTAAGAGGCTGCTCGGCCTCATGGCGGCCACCTCCTCTGCAACTCCCTTGGGCCTGCTTCACATGTGGCCTTTCCAATTTTGGCTCAAAGCCAGAGTCCCGTCCCACGGTTGGCGCCTGGGCCACTTTTATATCAAGGTAAACCATCGCTGTATCAAAGCTGTGGCCCCTTGGACAACTTCATGCCTGTTTCAGTCAGGCGTACGGTTGGGACTGACCTCCAAGATGAAGGTGGTTACGACAGACACTTCCAACTCAGGTCGGGGAGCTTTGTTGGAGGGCAATCTGTTGTCCGGCTCCTGGTCAGCCCTGGAACGGCGCCTGCATATAAACTGTCTAGAGCTCCTAGCAGTTTTTCTGGCCTTGAAAACCTTCCTGCCGGCCTTACGCGGGCACCATGTCTTGGTCCATTCGGACAACACGACAGTGGTAGCCTACATCAGGCCAACAAAAAGGCATGATTTGGCATCCCCGGCCAGAGCTGTGGAGCCTTCATGTATGGAGCCTCAACGGGAGCTTACGCAGCTCCCAGCGAGGGTGAGTGATACCATTTTAGAGCCTAGAGCACCGTCTACAAGACGCCTTTACGCCCTCAAATGGTCAGTATTCCGTGACCCTTCCACACTCAATCATTCCCTCAAAGATGGCCATTCGATCGGCAGAAACGATCTGATCGTTAAGTTCTTGATGGCGCCTGGAGATTAAACCCTCCTCGTCCTCAGACCATTTCCGATCTGGGATTTGTCAATTAAGGCGGGGTCTACGAGGTCCTCCTTTCGAGCCACTACATTCGGCCGAACTACGCCCTTTGTCGCTGAAAACCGCTCTGCTACTGGCACTAGCATCGGTCATGCAAGTGGGTGACTTACAAGCACTGTCAATCAGTGCTTCCTGTCTGGAGTTTGGGCCTAGTGACTGTAAAGTCGTCCTCAAGCCTAGACATGGATATGTTCCGAAGGTGCTCTCAACTCCGTTCAGAGCCCAGGTAATTACCCTTCTGGCGCTCCCCGCTGCAGATGGTGAGCAGGGTCCCAATGTTCTGTGCCCCGTCAGGGCCCTGAGAATATATCTTGAACGCTCCAGCCTGTTCAGACAGTCGGAGCAGCTTTTCGTTTGCTTTGGAGGCCGCTCTAAGGGCTGCCGGTTACAAAGCAAAGACTATACCGCTGGATAATTGACGCTATAGCCTTGGCTTATGCCTCAGAAGGTTTGCAATGCCCCATAGGTGTGAGGGCCCACTCCACTAGAGGAATGGCCTCCTCCTGGGCTTTGGTCCAGTGGAATCTCTATTGGTGAGATATGTGCGGCCGCCGGCTGGTCATCGCCGTCCACGTTTGCCAGATTTTACAGCCTAGATGTCCCTGCTCTCCAGGCATGGATTTTATTGGCTTAAACTACTTAAACTGCTTATTTCTCCCTATGATATTTCTCCCTCCTCAGCTATGCTGAGGACTCAGTTGGCTCATGTTCTCTAGGGGCCTTAACATAAGTGCTCCAGAACTGGGCTCGCAGAGCGGCTTAGTCTGCTTCTACTCATAGCACGACGTGATTGGATTCGTTCCCCATACACAACGTGAAGTGAACGTTCGAAAGGGAACGCTCCGGTTACTGACATAACCTCGGTTCCCTGAGATAAGAGAACGAGCGTTGTGTCACTTAACCATATTTTATATTGTACATTATAATGTGATCTAACAACATTCATTTGGCATTGACAAAAACAATTGATTTTACATTTTATTGGGCATTTTTAAATAAAGGACATTTATTGGTTATTGTCCATAACATAAAATAAACCAACATTCCGAAAAACATGAAGAAATTAAATGAGAATACTGATTGTAATTGATTATGACAATAGACCTTAATTAGATTAGATGCCATATTGAATTTAGTGAGGATGAAAACAAGCCTGTGAGGGATAGACTAGTCATTACAATGGCATGCACTTTATAAAGGTCCTAGATCACAGAATTTTCACAACTTTCAAACTACTTTATAGTTTTGTCCACTGAAAGTTTTTTTTTTTTTTGAGAAAGACATTTTGTTAGCTGAACAGTCAGTATGTTGTTAAACAACAGTACAATCCACTGAACACACTGTACTTCTGTCCCTCACAGCCTGATTTTTATTCATGTCAAAAACTGAATATGGCACTACCCTGACTAAGGTCTTTTGAATTTTAGTATCCCTTATAGTTTTCACAAAGCCACAGTTAAACCTTTCTTCTGATTACTGCCTATATGAAACAAATCTCTGTACTGTTTGTTTTTTAACAAAACATCCTGTGAAGAGGTCAGGAGCAGATTTTGACGGAGCACTTTTTCTTATTTCTGCTCTCCTCTGATATTTTATCTCTTGTCTTATTTATAGATTTTGGTTCATTCATTGTATAACTCAGTGGCAGGCATGCTATTGCCTTGGCTTTTAGCTTTTCAGGCTTAACTCTATGAATGAGTATTAAAGACATACAAATCAGACATAAACACACAGCTCACAGTGTGCAGGGAAATTCCCTTTTAGCTAATGTGTTAGTGTTGTGTTTTATTATTATTATTATTATTATTATTACAGTAATCATGGGAAACATGCTGCAGTGTTCAGAGAGCTCTCTGTGTGGGCACTGCTCAGTCTCTGTCATTTCGGGAGAGGCGTCTGCTGTGCGCTCTATTATTAAAATCTGACATTTAGTTAATTACTGTCTGTCTTTTTCAGAAACACCAGACTAGGTGGAGATTTAGAAATTAATTGTTTTAATGAAGAGAAAAGACATGTATTGATGTTCAAGATCTAAATATTAAAGAACATTGTTTCATAAGTTTATTAGACAAAAAGAAGACGAAGACAAAATGTAACCTCAACAGAAATCAAGAATTATTTTTCCAGTGTTTAAAGATATATAATCACACTATCAGTTATTAAAAATAATTTATTACTCATCACAAAGTTTCTGCATTCCTCAAAACAAAATCAAACCATCCGTGATTGTAATGGTACTGCATAGAAGCCATGATTAATCTCCACAGAATTGTATAATCAACTCCAGAGCCTGGTTTCTCCCAAGGTTTTTTCCTCCATTCTGTCACCGATGGAGTTTTGGTTCCTTGCTGCTGTTGCCTCTAGCTTGCTTAGTTGAGGACACTTATTTTCCAGCGATATCGTTGACTTGATTGCACAGATACTATTTAAACTGAACTGAGCTGGATGATGACATCACTGAATTCAATGATGAACTGCCTTTAACTGAAAATTGAGTGTTTACTATTGTCCTTTTGCATTGACACACTATTTTCCTATTTAATACTGTAAAGCTGCTTTGACACAATCTGTATTGTTAAAAGCGCTATATAAATAAAGGTGACTTGACTTGGCTTAGCTAAGAGAATACAGCACTTTCACTTTCACCTTGCTTCTGCCATCAGCTCTACCTCCACTCTCTCTTAATTTCTCTTCCATGTTCATGTGACTTTAAGACTGACATTTTGAGTGATAGAAATAGCTGTCTGCGTTCCACGTTGAGGAGTATGTACTGTGTAATTAGCAGCAGAAGCAGTTGTTATGTCTAGGCCATACCATTCCTCAAGTCACCGTTCTGAAGAGGACTGTGTCTTTAGACTGGAGTGATAAGTGCTGTGAGCTTTGGGTTGTCCACTGATGTATTTGGCTAAGGCCGTGGGATAAGATTATCTTTGTTTCAGCTAAAGTTTGTGTTTTTCTTTGTCAAAGGCATCAGATGTGTGTGGCTTTTGCTTATTGGCTGCTTTCATGCAGTCACTGTTTGGGATCACAAGTATATTTACTAACAGGTCTGACTCAGATCTTTTGTAAGTCTCACTAAATTATAAGTCACAGTTATGGCTCTGGTTCATTTTGAATCAGACTTTGAATCAAAATGACTCTTCAGTGATGAAGTCAGTTTAATCAGTAACAACGTTTGAGGTTGTTTTGTACTCATTATAAACAAGTGGTTCTTAAAGGGAACATCAAATGAAATTTTCACTTTTTTTTCTTTTTAGCTTTTTTGCATTTAGTTATGGCGTGTCTGCCAGCTCAGAAAAGCTAATAAATTTAAAAGACAGCCGGTTTGTTATGAGCAGTAGCTCATTATCATTTTAAGGGACATGCACTGAAACGGCTTACTGTGAACATAGCTGTTTTTGACAAGGTTAAAAGGGTGTTGTTTTACACAAACTTTGAGGAATTTTAACCAAAGTATGTTACAGACTTTTCATGGAAACCCTAAAGAATCATAACAGCTTGTGGAAAATGAGCATCCGATGTCCCCTTTAATGTTCACGAATCACATCCCCAGCTAACAGGTAACATTCTCAGAACTTTGGCTAACTTTGAGGCAAGGTTCTCTTAAAGGGGTCATATGATGCTTTTTTAAAGATCATTATTTTGTGTATTTGGTGTAACAGAATATGTCGACATGCTTTAATGTTCAAAAAGAAAACTTGAAATCGCATCATATGACCCCTTTAAAGCTGTGAACAAACATTCTTCCAGGAACATTAACAGAATGTTAGGTCATTGTTATCAGGTCTTTAATAATGTTCTCAAAACATTAGCACAAAAACGTCATTTATGCATCATTCATGGAATGTTTTTTTTTTTTCGGAAACGTTTAAGTTGCACATTCGCCTAGCATTTTTTTAAATGTTACTACTTGTTTCAGAATGCTCAGAGAACATTCAAAAGTTAGAGTTCCATAATGTTTACAATATAAAATGGAATACTTCCTTAATTTTTGCATAAAATGTTTTTAAAATATAAAAAACAGGATGTTCTATATGCTAAGAAAACATTTAGAAATAACTTTTTTATAACTTAATAGGAACATTTGCTAAATATTCTTAGAATATATTTTTGACACACTGGCACACATTTTAACTAAATGAAATAGACAAAGTTTTCCCAACTAGATTGTAATGATGCTAAGACACCTTCTGTCGCATTTGTGACAATATTATTCCCAGTATGGCGGCCTGCATAGCTGTATTTAGCACTACAGCACAACTGTATTCTGCTGATGTGCGAACATAACTTTTGAGATCCCACTCAAGACACCTTGTTTTGTTGAGCAGCTTCTAATTAAAGAGTTTCTGCTTGGAACAGTATTTTATCCCATAAAAACGACACATATACTTACCCGTATTATAATGTTTGTGTTCATAAATAACACATATAGTTTTCAAACTCTTCCGTGACAAGCAGGATGCAAGGACTTGTGTGTATTTGTGCCTCGGCCCTCTCCTCGCATTCCTCTGGCCAGTCCAAACCAAACCTTTTTTGGGGAGCGCAGTATAATTTAGCCGCTATATTTATAAATGGGTACATTTTCTTCCCTGTTTGCTTTTATTCCAGGTCAGCAGCATAAAAAACGGCTGTCGCTTTCCCACGTGTTTGACTTTAAAGTGAAAGATGGGCAGACGATATGAGAGGAACACACATAGATGTTGGCATGTCAGGATGAAGAATGGGATTCCATTGGATACTTTAGGCTTTAATGCCTACCCTGGATGAACTGATATTTAGCAAATGTTTGGATCAGCGACATATGGTCAGCTCTGGGAACTGTCAGGCACCATGACAAATTTTTATTGTAAATGTCTGTTTGTAGTCATTTCAAATATCTTTCTGTTGCCTCAGACCTAGACAACAAGTGTGAATGTTCACAGAAGATGATTGAGGAGTAGCTAAGGGGAACGGCAAAAGCATCCATGCTCATTACTATATAGAGACACAAAGGACTCAACGGACACATTTACATGAACAACGTTTGTGTGGGATCCCTCTAAGCTTAATGGGAGTCTTTACTGTGAGTTTGCCACGCATAAATAGGAACTGAGGCTAGTTTTTTTGACCTATAGGTGTCCCGCAATTCATTGTTCATCTTTGAATGCCAAATGTTATAACAGATATTATCTAACTTAGAAATAAACAAAAAAATAAGTTCATGGGAGGTCTTCTTGGATGCATAGGATAAAAATACATTATATGATATTATATGATATTATATGATATTATATTATAATATATTATGCCTGCTGTAGTGTTGTTACAGCAGACATTATCTAACTTCATAAAGTTCATGGGAGGTCTTCTTGGATTCATAGGATAGAAAATATATAATATATTATATTGTATATATTATAATTATATTGTAATCTTACTGTCTTAGTTGTATCTAGTATTTCTCTTAAAGTTGAGGACAAACACAAAAGACAAAGTTTAAGGAAATTTAAATGAGCTACTTTTGTGTAAAAATATTCTTCTGGGTAGTTTTTTTCCCATTTGATCCAGTAATTGAAACTGTTTATTTCCGTTTTATTGAGTATCTGGGATTTTTTTCATACCTTTTCAATACCTTTTCAATCTTCACTTCTGACTTATAATGTTGTTGAGGGAACATATTTGAATGTGGCTGTAAATTGTGACGGCAAGACATTGAGTTTCTCTCTTGGGAAACATGACATTCTCTGACATCTGGCTCCTCTCACTCATCCACATGTGTTTCTTCCCAGCATGTATAGGGAATACTATGGATTAAAGTGTTGTGACTCACTTGTGAAGACAATCATCTATGATGGCAGTGAGATTTACTGAAATGCTTTCCCCAGCTGGTTGGATTTAAAGGATAATTGTAATGTTATGTTGCTTGAGATATCACATTCAGTGTGAGGTATTGATTCAGGGTTATAGTTCAGGATGCAGGTTGGCTTTAGGGTGTTGATTTGGGTTTAGAACAGGTGTTGGCTTCAATTTTAGGCCTCGGTTAGATCAGTTTCAACACACGGGCCAAGGTTAAGTCAGAAACTGACAGGTGGGGGGTATGTGGCTGAACAGGGTTTGCGGTTTAGGTTACAGGGCCATGTTTAGGGTATCAGCGTAGTCCTCTGGTGGGTTCTGCGGACCCCAGATCCTTAACCACATCTTAGCCCCAAAATGTCTGGTGACGTCACAGGACTCAGCTGGAAGACATTGAGAAATTACATCATGAGTGGCTCCCCACCCTTTTAGTCACACACAAAACAGGGACTGTCAGAAATATCCCCTCCTACCTCCTTCCTGTCTAATGAATGGCTTGTTTTAAGATATGTTTTAAGAAGGCCAGTTTGAGTTTTTCCACCACCACACACCGTCTGACCAGACCTGTCCTACAGACACAGACTCACCGCTTGTCTCTTTAGTTTCCCCTTCGCTTAATTTTTTTTAAATGTCAGAAGATGATACCAAAAGATGTTTTTAACATCAAACAAACTTCTTTATGTGCGTTTGAATAATAGTACTTTTAGTACTTTTGAGTAATGTTTACATGTCCATGTTAAAGCTTTTAGTGTTTCTCAGGGAGGGCATGTCCAGTGCTGAATGATGTATTCATATTCAGATGGCAATGTTACAATATTCTCCCAAACCCCCAAATAACACCCTAGTTCCATCCTGTTCCTTGATGTACTTTGTGAAATCTGTTATAATTATTATAAACAGAACTGAGGAAATGGGTTGTGGGCTGAACTTGAAGAAAGGACATAGAGTCTTATTAACATTGTCCTTTGCGTAATTAACACATTCAGCTCCAAACAAACTAAAGGCTCTGTGTGTGTCACACTCAGAACAGGATATACACAGTTACATATAAAAACAGTTATGTCAAATGAAATAAACAATGATTAATCTCTTTTTGTCTCTTCCTCACTCAGGTCTGTGTGTGTGAGTCTCTGTATCTCAGCGATGTTCTCCTGCCGCTCTTTCCTGCTTCTGCTGCTCAATGTCTGCAGCCTGACTGCTCCCTCATTGGCTCTGCCCTTTGAGCAGAGAGGATTCTGGGACTTTGCTATGGATGGAGATGTGGGGGATCTGACGACGGTAATGATGAGAGATGAAGAGGGTTCAGCTGTGGAGGAGCTGCCGCCGGATGTGTCTTTATGCCCCTTTGGTTGCCATTGTCAACTCAATGTGGTGCAATGCTCAGACCTAAGTGAGTATCCATCCATCTATCTATCTATCTATCTATCTATCTATCTATCTATCTA
>NW_015555711.1:769868-819149 GCF_001515605.1 Sinocyclocheilus anshuiensis
GAGGGGCACCTGCCAATATCCTTTGGTGAGGTCCAAGGTGCTGATGTATCGAGCCTTGCCCAGCCGGTCCAAGAGCTCATCCACCCGCGGCATGGGATAGCCGGCAAAGGCAGAAACTTGATTGACCTTCCGGAAGTCGTTACAGAACCGGAGGGTGTTGTCCGGCTTTGAAACCATCACGATGGGGCTGGTCCACGGGCTACGGGAGGGCTCGATGATTCCTAGTTGGAGCATCTTCTTGACTTCCTCCTCTATAGCCGGCCGGCGAGCTTCCGGTATCCGGTATAAACCGCTCCACCAGGCCATCCGTCTGCGGGTGGTAGACCGACGTCCTCAACTGTTGGATCTTGAGGAGGTGAAAGATGTCCGCCATGAGCCTGTCTACCTCATCAATGCGGCGCACTTGATCCCAGCAGTTCCGCAGGCGGTCGTCCTCGCGTTGTTCCCTGCCGAACGAGCCCCCGGTCGTGACCTGGGAAAACACATCAAGGTAGACAGATGGTAGATTAGCGTGCTGACACTCACCCTCCCTCTCGCTGTCCGTCGCTAGGTAGGCCGGCCTTGGTCTGGGCGGTCCCCGACGGGGTCGCCGTGGCCCATTCCGGGTGGTACGGCCTGGCATCCTGGGTCCGAGGAGGAGCTTCTGGAACCCCGGCCAGTCCCGTCCCAGGAGCAGAGGTACGGGGAGATCCGGCACAATGCCCACCTCGATGGCCCAGGTCCCGGGCTCCGCTGAAATCCGCACTGTACGGGCCGGTACATAGCGGGTGTCTCCGTGCACACACGTCAGCGGCAACTGGGATTTCTGCTCGGGCCTGGGTCGTACCAGGGACGGTTGCACGAGGGTGACTGAACTGCCGGAGTCCAAGAAGGATTATTGCCCACACACTGATCACACGTGCTCTAATGAATGGTGCTCGGTGCCCGTCTCAGCGTGGTGCTCGTGGGGTGAAGTGCCGTGGTGCAGATCCCTCTCCCAGGGTGCCTTCGGAGTCTGTGAACAAGGAGAAACAAGCATTAATGTCGCCTGGAGCTCCGGGGTGCCTTCCCGCTGGTGTCTCTTCTCCTGGCTTTTATGGCCAGCGGGAACGAGCTCCAGGTGCGCCACTCATCACGCACAGGTGTTGTGCTTCGGTGATCAGTGTGGCAGCGGCGTTTCCAGGGCGACGCTAATCTGGACTCGGGATACTCGCCACACTATCTATCTATCTATCTATTTATCTATCTATCTATCTTGTCTGTGTGTAACAGTAATGACACAGTGAAATTACATTGTTGGAATCACTTTGAGAATGATTTTTCTATTTGATGAACGATAAAAACTTTGACAGCCAATCAG
The DNA here is from genome assembly GCF_001515605.1 of Sinocyclocheilus anshuiensis. Classification (NCBI taxonomy): domain Eukaryota; kingdom Metazoa; phylum Chordata; class Actinopteri; order Cypriniformes; family Cyprinidae; genus Sinocyclocheilus; species Sinocyclocheilus anshuiensis. The sequence goes on from NW_015555711.1 coordinate 771,208, forward strand.
AATCCTTGAACATTTAAAGTGGCAGATGACAAACCAGCAACGCAGGCTTATAATAAAAGGAAGGATTGTCTATTGGTGTGGGCACTAATATAGTCAGTGTTACAGTTATCTTCTAGCATATATCTAATATATAATATAATATTGTTCTTGGTGTGAATGGGCTAATAATCTTTAAACATATTTACTTTAACTGTACAATAAATCATCAAATCTTTAAATTATTTCAATTCAATATTAAAAGCATCTTATAGAGACCTCTTATAGAGATTGAGCCCTCATCCAAGCAGGCAAAAACAGTCGTTTATGAACATGTCTGTTTGTTGTAGTTTAGTCTCTCAGAAAACTGGGGCTTGAATGGGAAACAGTTAAAAATGCCTGTGTAATTTTCCATTGAGCTGTAAGAGGGGTTCTGTGTTGTTTTTATGACACACACGGGTTGTTTTACAGGAAGACAGTGTGAGAGAGATAGACAGGGAAAGTGAAAAAGAATGTGCGAGGGAGAAAGACAAGTGATGAAGATTTGGAAGTCTTTGATGAGTGTTTGTTTATTTCAGAAGGCCGGAAATAGTCCTGGGTTATGTCTCGTCAGCAGTACATCCACAAAAGTGGTAATTTAGGCCTAAAATTTAAGTTTGTTTTTTTTACAGGGGCCACTTCATTTCATTGTGATTGCTTTTAGAAGGTCTTGTTTTCTTTTCCACGGATAGGAAATAACAGACCTACAATAAAAGAGGAAACCGTTAACTGAACTGATTTGTTAAACCATTTACTCTCACCTTATAGGAACTTTTTTGTCATTCAAATGAATGTTATGCTTTTCAGCGATCACTCAGTTTCCAAATCTAAATACATAAACTGCGGATGGACAAACATATGTACAAGAATTATATCAACACAAAACAAACAAACCAACCAACCACCATGTATGTGTGCAACCATGAAGCAGTGGTGGAGCTTGATTTTTTAGTATGTGGGAAAGTGAGTAGGCCTGTCTCCAGAAATTGTATAAAACCTTATATTTCTGACAAAATTTAGCCAGTTTGTGTATTTTTTCTGCATGGCACCAACAGCACCTATTGAAGCTCCGCTGTAATTCTATAGTCATACTTAAGGATACACACTCTCTTTCATTCTCCCGCCAAGTTTGCTCAAGTTATGATCCTCATAGAACATTTACAGCCATTGAACTGACAGAAGCAACAAGAACTTCGGAATTTGGAGTTATTATTATTTAAATTATATGTATTCTTTTTTAGTTTGTGCGTGTCTGACTATGTTTGCATATGTGCATGAATGCTTTATGCCATGTGTTTTGGTCTTTGCAAGTGATTTTGTTTTCGCAAAATGTCATTGCATCTTTGTTTATGCTTGTGGATTTGATATAAAAATCGAAAAATACAGGCCTTGCTTTAGGCGGTTCTTTCTATGCTTCCTCCCACTGTGATGAAGGTTTGCTTGTAATACATTGATCTGTCCACTGCAATCTTTTATTTTCTTTCGTATCTGGAAGTTATTCTGCCATGTAGGCTATAACTGAATTGATGGTGATGCTTATTCATAACAGTTGTTTATAATCGTGTATATATTTAGGTGGTTATGTGCCTTCATCATAAAATATGTTCCTACTAGGGGGTGTAGATGTGTGCAGAGCTGTGGTTGGGGGGGCTGCGATGTGCTGCGCTCTGGAGTTTGGCATTGTGTTTATTAGCGGTCGACTGGTTAAAGTCACTGAGCACTTGTTGGTTTGAGTGGCAGGTGGGCAGATGGCTTGGAAGAACTATTGTGAAAGGAAAACAGGAAAGATCTTTGACTTGAACTTATAGTATATTGGCTTAAAATGGCCAATATATTCTATGAGATCATTTCTTTTGTTTTTTGTTTTGAAAAAACAAAATGATTAAATGATTAAAATTATTACAATTCTTAGAAATTAAGTTTTAAAATAATATTTAATGCTCATATGTGATTTTCTGCTACTATCATGCAGTATTTTATCCCCCTTAAACCCCAAAACAGTTCTGTTGGTTAATCAAATTGTTAATGGGTGCGCTATTCAGTGCTTGATTATAAATTCTAGTATTCCTAATTTTACTTGCATAAAATTACGATGCAAAGTCTGCATAATTTATTTGTTTAAAAATACAGGGAAAACTGTGTAATTATGTGAAATATGATTACTATTTTCTATTTTAATATTTTAAAATGTACTTTATTCCTGTGATGCAAAGCTGAATTTATAGCAGCAATTCATTCTTCAGTGCCATATGATCCCTCAGAAATCATTCTGATATGTTGATTTGACAATTCTTATTATTTTCAATGTTGAAAACAGTTGTGATGCTTTATATTTTGTGGAAACTATGATACATTTTCCCCAAATTTTTTAAGAAATAGAAAGGTCAAAATGACAGCATTTATTTGACATACTGTAGAAATCTTTTGTGACATTAAACATGTCTTAACGTGTCAGTCACTTTTGATTAATTTAATGCATCCTTGCTGAATAAAAGTATTAATTTCTTTAAAAAAAATTTACTATAAACATTCTGTTTTCCATGTTCTACAGTGTATAAGACTGATATCATAGCATGCTGATATGTTCCCTATAAAAAGTATGCGGCACTTGGCATCAAAGTTTGTGTTCAGTGTACATTGTGAATGTAAATCGCCCCAGGTTCACTTGACATTTGCAAAAATGTATATTTTAAACAAAAAAATGCAAAGCTAATGTGATGATGGCAGTTCCCTAGATCTGAATAAGGAGCATATTAAACACTATGACACACAGAAACACGAAAGTCTTTTCTGTGAAAATGCTGAGTTGATTAAGGTATCCAGAAGTAGTTTTTTCACTAATGAAAAACAAGTCAAAGTGATTTTCTGTGGTAATTGACTGCAGGCCACAGATGCTGTCTGTAGAGATTACGTTTTTATTATTTAATCCAAAACATATCAATATATTCCTTTGATATGCTTAATATCTCAATTATTTCACTTTTTGCTCCTGCTGGAAGCTAGACGGCTTGGCAGTTGTGGTTCTCAAGAACACTATAAATGGCTGGAAGGCAACAGAGGTTGAACCCAGCCTAGTATAAATTATTGGGCTCTGCAGGAAATCATCATGAATCATTGGCCTGATTTAGAATCCTGGACACTTTACCGTTAAAACAGACACAATGCTGGATTTGTGCTTTGATGTGGTTCTGCTGGAGTTTGCATATAGTTTTGTGATGTGGTCCATGTGTGGCAAAAGAACCCAAATGATTTTTAAAGTGCACATTTAAAGTGCTGGCAGAACATCCTCCGGTCATCCACCTCTAATATAAAGATAAACTAATGCAAATATAAACCTGACACAGAATTGAAAATGCCCAATAAGTACTCATTTGGCCACAATAACTGGTTTATATCTAACTAAATATCTTGTTAAAGACATGCTGTAATTATTAAGATCTTCAATTGTATTCACTATTTAATTCTGTTATTTTGATGTCGAATAAAAAGCCCTGTCATGGGGAAATCCAGACCAGATGGTGAGCTAATGGTCTCTCTGTTCAGACATTTGTATACAGATCTGTATGCTCTATATCCTACAAGCTTTAAATTAGCTGTAAACATTTTGTCTTCATGTTTAGGTTTGATTGTAGTGCCAAAGGAAATTCCCAGAGACACCAAACTCTTAGACCTGCAGAACAACCGCATCACAGAACTGAAGGAGAATGACTTCAAAGGACTTACAAACCTCTATGTAAGACACTGATGGGGATCAAAGAAATGAGAACTAGAGAGGGTGAAGGTCAAGCAGTAAATTCTACTCCCCTTTAAAAGGGATAGTTCACCCAAAAATGAAAATTCTGTCATTAATTACTCACCCTCATGTCATTCCAAACCCATAAGACCTTTGTTCATCTTCAAAACCCAAATTAAGATATTTTTGATGAAATCCGCGAGCTTTCTGACCCTGCATAGACAGTAACACAACTACCACGTTCAAGACCCAGAAAGGTAGTAAGGACATTGTTAAAATAATCCATGTGACATCAGTGGTTCAACCTTAATTTTATTTATGGTACTCTGAAACGGAAGACAAGATATTGTTGAATAAAGTCGTTACTTTTGTTTTCTTTGCACATAAAAAGTATTCTCGTAGCTTCAGAAAATTACGGTTGAATGTCTGATGTTACATGGACTGTTTTAATGATGTCCTTACTACCTTTCTGTGTCTTGAACATGGTAGTTGCTGTCTATGCAGGGTCAGAAAGCTCTCGGATTTCATCAAAATTATCTTAATTTGTGTTCCGAAGATGAACGAAGGTCTTACGGGTTTGAAATGACATGAGGGTGAGTAATTAATGACAAAATTTTCATTTTTGGGTGAACTAACCCTTTAATAATGGGATAAGTGAGAAAAATACATATAGATGAGGCTGAATTTAAAATACAGTTCATAATACTGTAAATTTATGGATGGTTTCTTGTGCTGTTCACTGATGTGTGCCAGTCTCACAGCTTGATTTTTTGTTTTTTTATTCGCCGTTGGCTGATGCAGCCCATCAAGCTCCATATTAGCTAAATATGTCGCTATTTACTTTAATGCTGTAGATTTAGATGTTCATTTAGATTGAATATTTACATTTTTATGTTATACATTTTACATAAGAAACAACGAGACAAGCATGTTTTGGCTAACTCTTTGAAAAATTGGTCTGTCGTTTACAGCACGCAGTACTTTACGTTTGGCACTCTGTGCAAAACAGCCTGACAGGATGTTCAAACAGTTCAAGTCTCTGAAGAAGAATGCTCCTGTAGTTCGGGAAACACACGCCGGTGCCAAACTGAATGTTTTAGTTCTCTTCTTAGAACTCATATTATCCCCAATATTTATCCCTAATATTTACTCAGCCTCTCTCACCAAACACAATATTTGACATGGCCTGTAAAAGAAGAAGAAGAAGAAAAAAATAACAAGACATTAAGTTATAACATCATTTATAAGTCATTTGATTTTGTGTACATATTTAATGCTCATGGTCAAGCTATTATTAATCATGTCTTCATGACTTTCTATGAACCAAATGCTAACGTCCTCCTGTCTCCCGCCAGGCTCTGTCACTGGTCAACAACAAGATCTCCAAAGTCCACCCGCGAACTTTCGTACCCCTCCTACACTTAAAAAAGCTTTATTTTTCCCGTAACCTCCTGACAGTGGTACCCAAGAACCTTCCCCCATCCCTGGTGGAGCTGCGCATTCATGACAACCGTATTAAGAAGGTTGCAGAAGGAACGTTCTCTGGTCTGGGCAGCATGAACTGCATTGGTTTGTATGCGCGCTCGCCATTATGTGGTATAGAGGTTACAGTCTGACCAAACCATTTCCTTTTTTAGATGGAGCCTGCTGGTTTTTGTGATGGGATATTCTGTCTGATGTTGAATGCTTCTTATAGAGATGGGCGGAAACCCTATTCAGAACAGCGGCTTTGAGCCTGGCGCTTTTAAAGGCCTGAAACTCAACTACCTGCGCATCTCTGAGTCCAAACTCACTGGAATACCAAAAGGTGATTCTTTAGAATAATCATAAAAATCATTAAAGAGTGAACATTTTTCTCGTATTTATTTTCAGAAAGAACATTTGGATAATTACTCTGTGCAATTTCTCACTTGAATGAGCTTTAGGAATATCTTTGGACATAAATCACAATTTGCATGAGCTTTAATGTAATGTTAAGAGCAGAGACGAGGTGCTACTTCCAATTATATAATGATGAATGTTCCTCTCCTTCCAGACCTCCCTGACAGTCTTCACGAGCTCCACTTGGACAATAACCAGATCCAGGCCATTGAACTAGAGGACCTGAGCCGCTATAAACACCTGTACAGGTGAAGCCACTCATGACTCTCCTGCACTTCAACACACAACATGCCTTTTCCCAGTCTGTGGACTCGCTATAAAGCAACAGCGCCATCTGGTGTATGACAATTTAATGATGTGGGGGGATAAAACAAAATGTTTACTGTAAGTTTAGTTTAGTAGAGACAAAATCTTTTTATACAAAATACACAGTTAAACTTGTTTGCAATCATACGTGATTATAGCCTATGTTTGTCATCTTAGGTTCCTGAAAATCTATTATTCTGTGCAATCTCTTTATTTTTACTGAAAACAGCTGCAGTCATTTCACTCAAAGTCAAGGATTATCCTTTAAATTGCACAAAAATCACAATTGGCAGTTTAAGTTGTGTAATCTCAAAAGTGTTGTTAACTAAAACTATTGTGCTGACAAAAGCTTGCAATGAAACAAAATTTTTAAATAAATTAAGAAAATGGATGTTTGCAAAAACTAACTTGAAATTGAAGTGTACATTATAACAAACTAAAAACAAATAACACTACAGAGAAAGTTTTTTTTTTTTGTTGCATTTTTAGTAAATTCTAGATGGTCTGACTTTAGTAGAGTTGGGGTACATGGACTCAGACTTGGACTTGGACTGGAATTATGAATGAATTCGGATGCACTTGGGCAGACTCATACTCGAATTCGACACATACTCTGACATTTTGGACTAAGCCAAAACCAAAACATGCGTAATATGAAAGATACAAAAAATAAGTCACAAAATAAAATAAAGAAAACAAGACATTATTAACAAGATATAAACGTCTCTCACCAAAACTCAATTGGTTAATGTCTTGGACTCGACTCAAATTCGAAAAATGTGGACTCTGATCAAATACTAGTAACTAGGCAGAGTGGGATTGTCTGATGTAACACAATGTAACACATGTAATACAACCTACCACTATTTGATGATGATTGGTCTGAAATCACAATAATAACCCAGCGTTCAGCAGTCAAGTTAAGCCATGGAACAATGCAAAGACAACACAAAACAATTCATTCTCATATGGTCAATCCAAATGGCCTCAAACTAAATTTGTAACTATATTTAAAAGATTATACGGCATGAATTTGTTAACTTTGACAAATCCAGTGACTTGCTCTCCTGTGTGGGCCATCTGACGGTGCTGAATCATAGATGCCCTAGAGATGCCTGAGTGATGGCAGTTACAAATTTACTGCTAAATGTACCTGCAATGGCACATTTAATTAAACTGCAGCTGTTTTGATATACAGTAAACTTGACAAATGACTTTAATAATTTTGTTGGTGTTATTTATTTATTGTATTTCATGCACAATTTGTATGTTATATGGGATGAACACATTAAGGAATTTAAATAAAACAAAAAATTATTTTCATTATGCATCATTAAAGCAAACTTAAACTAAACTGATATTAAAAATCCAAATAATAGTGAAATAATAACCCTGATATTGGTCTAACTCATGCAAATCTCTTATTGCAGAAAAACCCTGCATGTGCTGGATTTTTATAGTGCAGCTTGTCCTGCGGGGCTGCAACTGACCCAGTGCCTGTTCACAGTGTTTCCAGTCTATTGTGTTTCCACCTCACTAGATGCCTGTCACCATGTGTGTGGCCCATCTATTGTCTGTTGCTTATTCATTGCTGTGCTTGCGCTTGTTTGCCAGATTGGGTCTGGGTTTCAACCACATCCGGATGATTGAGAAGGGCAGCCTATCATACGTCCCTAATCTCAGGGAGCTGCATTTGGAAAACAACCGGCTGACCCGCGTCCCCATGGGTCTGCCAGACATGAAGTACCTGCAGGTGTGAGATATCAAACATGAACAAAAAGTGTCCCATTCACAAATGCACGATCATTGATTTTTGCTTTGTTTTTCAGGTGGTCTACCTTCATTCCAACAACATAAGTCGAGTGGAAGTTAATGACTTCTGTCCTCTGGGTTTCGGCATGAAGAGGAGCTTCTATAATGGCATTAGCCTCTATGGCAACCCGGTTAACTACTGGGAGGTACAGCCTGCCACCTTTCGCTGCGTTGGAGACCGACTGGCCATTCAGTTCGGAAACTATAAGAAGTAGAGAATGGATGAAAAGAGAGATTTGGGGACAAATAACAATGCTGGAATTGAAACAGAACAGAAAAAAACTTGGAGAAGGTGGGCCAAAATGGTGTCAACAAACAGTGTTTGCAAATCATTTTTATTATGTATCTTTGGATGGAAGTCTAAAGGTTCACACCAAGTATGTTAACTATAATGATAAAGATATAGTTTTAAAAATGAAATGAAATTTAAAGAATAAAATTAGAAGTATAGCACAGTCCGCACCACAACTATAGCGATAACTTTTGTTGGAATCACTATCAGGCCGATTTTATTCAGCAGATGAATGATAAAAACATTGACAGCCAATCAGAATCCACATTTTAAAGAGCTCAAGCATTTAAAGGGGCAGACAACAAAACTGCAGCATCCATATAATAAACAGAATGTTATCATCTGTTGGTGTGAATGCTAATGTAGTTATAGTTATCGTTATCTTTATAGTTATCAGTCTTGAGGCGAACAGGCCTGAAAGAGAAAAGGAAGGAGCAATAAAAATAAGTCATGGAAACTTCAAAAAGAAATTTGATCTCTTACAACTGGCTCAAAACTATAATAATGGTCATTGTTTTTTAAGTGTTTTACAGTAAAGTCTTAACATTATCAGTTCACTTTTTAAGGGCTCTTTGTTTGCTTGACAACTTTATAATAATATTATTGATATGTACTGTTATATTGTTATTATTTTATATTAGTGTATGTTGTTTTTTTAACGGTGAAGTTTGGATGGAATGTTGAAATGGGAAGGTTAAATCTAGATTCTCTAAGATAAATCTAGAAATTCATGGTGCTTATAATAAGTGTATCTGTGTTGTTTGTAAAAATTGTGGCTTGCGTTTTTCTCCAAATTTGCCTTGCTTCCTTGCTTCAGGGGTCTTATTGTTGTGGGAGTACTTTAGGGCAATGGAGGACCTTTACACAGAGACAATATAATTGTGTCGTCGAGTTTCATTCAGCCAAATGCCTCATGTTCTTACCCAGACCTTTTGGGATCGAGGCTGATTCAGAAAAGGATTGTAATGCTATGTTGTTTTGCACAGTTTCTCTATGAATTTCAAATCTTTTCTTTGTAGCGTGTTGTTTTTCTCATGTTTTCTTTGGCAGTGACCCTGCATGCATTTACGCTAGTGCACCGCACACTACTGCATGTTCCAATAAAATATCTTTCAGCTTGACTTCAGGAGCAGAAGTGGTGTACCATCATGGTTTGAAAGCTGTGACTAATAAAACTTGAGTTAACACGAGTTTGAGTTCAGTGAAATAAAACATTTGAAGAATGTCTCCTCTTTTCTCAATAAAGCCAAATATCGATTGATTGCATTATCAAGCACAATGTCAATGGATCACTCTACTTGTTGCAAACCATGTCAGAGAAATTCCAGATTTTATACATAAAAATAAAACAAAATTATGAAAACATTGTGGAAGATGTATTTATGTATCTGAGTACTTCTTGTATGATTACGTTTCTGTATATACATGGACAAAAGTATTGAGACACACAATTAACATCTTAATTACTGAATTCAGGTGTTTCAATTGCCGCATGTATAAAATCAGGCATCTAGCCATGCAGCCTCCATTAAAATTTGCAGTAAGTCAGTTCATGAAATTTCATCCCTGCTAGATATTCCATAGCCAACTGGAGGTGGTATAATTGGAAAGTGGAAGCATTAGGAATAGCAGAAGACCAAATAAAGTCACAGTTCCAAACTTCCACTGGCATTAATATAACCGCAAAACTGTGTGGCGGGAGCTTCATGGAATGGGTTTCTATGGCTGAGCAGCTGCATGCAAGCCTCACATCACCAAGTATAATGGCAAGCATTGGATGGAGTGGTGAAAGAGAATGGCACATGCCACTGAACTCTGGAGCGGTGGAAACCTGTTCTGTGAGACTCGCGTCTCTCTGTTTGGCAGTCTGATGGGCGAGTCTGGCTTTGGCAGATGCCAGAAGACCATTACCTGCCTGACTGCACTGTGTCAAATGTAAAGTTTGGTGGAAGAGGGATAATGGTATGGGGTTGGGCTAGGCCCATTATTTCTAGTGAAGTAATTTTCTTAATGCTTCAGCATGCCAAAACATTTTGGACAATGCTATGCGTCCAGCTTTGTGGGAACAGTTTTGGAAAAGCCCTTTTCTATTCCAGCATGACTGTGGCCCAGTGCACAAAGCAAGGCCCGTACTTTGTTGGATGAGTTTGGTGTGGAACCGATAGAACATCTTTGGGATGAACTGGAACAGAGATTGTGAGTGTACCAGGCCAGTTGCATAAACTTAGCCACTATGTTAAGACTGTCTTAAGAACTAGTTTGACCAACTAGCAGTTGCCAAGGGGTAATCAGTCTTACTTTTCCAATACAAATAAGAACAATCTACCTTTTCATAACTGAATTAAAAAAGTTATGACCAGTCTTGAAGAAAACAAATTAGGAGACTAACTTTTTAAGACTAGTCTAAACAGTTTATGCAACTGGCCTGATCTCACAAATGCTTTACTGGATGAATGGGAGAGCTGTTCATTTACTCCCTCCACCTACAATTCCTGCCGGTATTGAACATCGAACCCACGACCAATAAATAGTGTATATTAAACTGTTTAATGCTAACAACAGATCATGAAAACCTGTACAATCTACAGCACACGTGACAATCTACAGCACACGTGACAATCTGCATGCATAAATTTAAATTTCAGGATTTTTTGGCCAATATGACATTGAAAGTAGTGCTTACTCCATATTCAGACTGTTGAATGATAACATGTTTTGTCAAATTCTTTATCCAAAGTCCAAATTACTGTTTTGGTACCCAGATCTCTTTATTAATTAAAATAATTTGCTATTTAAAAGATAGGTCTTTCTCTGTTGAACAGGTTATAAAAATAGTCAAGAACAATTTCTGTGCATTTTCTCCGCTAAAAAAAAGAAAAAAGTATTGGATCCAAAGTCCAAATTACTGTTTTCGTACTAAGCAGATATTTTTTATTAATTAAAATAATTTGAAGAGCTATCTGAAAGAACTAGCCTACTTTATTAAAGATGTTGTGAAAAATTTACAAGAAATTTTTTTGTGTGTGCATTCTCTCATCTGGTTTGTAACAGTTTGAGTAGAATCACCTCCACCATTATGGAAAGTTTTTTTTTTGTAAACAGGTTAGATAGTTTGTTTTGTTGAACACAATCAGTTTCACAGACGTCATAATTCGCGTTATAAAATCAATATAATTCTCAATCAAAATGACGATGACGTTGTAACCACTTTGATATAATCCACATGATTACTCATCGTGTCCCTTTTTCATCAATTTAATTTCGCTTTATAAGCCTGTATCGTCATCACAAGATCATCTGGCGAATGAAAACCGCCTCTAGTATTAAACCTGTCGTGTGTTTTCTCACTAGAAGGCAGCACTGTGATTTTAACACAGGTATCTTAGGGCTTTTATTGTAACAGCGTCAAAGAAGAATGCCCATCGATAGCGCGTCACCGCATCAAACATGTCTGTCAGTGGCTCTTCCTTGAGCGTCTGACGCGCTCAGGAAGCGTTCCGCGACGCGCTCGATGCGGCTGCGGATATTATACACTCTTTCGTGCGCCATAGAGGAATGATTATCCACAATCGAGTAAGTAATATTAAATAAAGGCCTAGCTATCGACTACTGCTGGAGCCTGATTTGAAGCGTCGCTGTGGACCGGGTGAATCAGAGGAAACGCTTGACCTGAAGTGTTATTATTATCCGTTATATTGACAATTATTTCGCAATAATTGCTCATTGCCTGTCGTCGCTGCATGTATGGTTGCTTAATAAATACATTTTTTCCGGTTTATCGTAGTGCAAAATATGAGCTGGTTTGTTAGCAGGAGATCTTGTTAATCAGTCCAGAACTATCTGTCTCCTCAAGGTGCGCGATGTTTTGTGATGGCCAGGAGGAGGAGGACAGTGCTCTCTCAATCTTGTGTTTATGAGCAGTCAGCACAGGTACTCATGGAATACCAGTCTGTTATTCACCGATAAAAGGCTCATTCCTGTTGTGCAGCATATTTTTATATCAATATGTCTTAATATAATAGCATACTGTACTCACAGGTTTTAAACAATGAGATAATAGTTGTCACAAAATCAAAAAATAGTGAACTTTTTGTTTAGTTTGAGTGTATGTTGCTATTTTTTGCTATGTTTGAGTGTTCCATATACACTTCTAAATCTAAAAAAAGGAATTTATTAAGAAATATTGCAGGTATTTCTTCCTATTTTTTTAATCAAACTAAACATCAGTTTCATTCGTTTCATTTATAGTCATATCTTGTCATTTTACATTAACTAATACAAGCCAGACCCTAAATCACATCATTCCCCAGGAAGTTTTAATTAATAGCACAAACATAAGCAATTAGCTATGAATTCTATGATGTTTCTGTGGTGTTAGATGGTTCATTGTATTTTGAAGCATTCTTTTCTGTTAGGTACAACAATTATAGATATTTTATATGATAAATGTGACCCTGGAGCACAAAACCAGTGATAAGTCGCATGGGTATATTTGTAGCAATAGCCAACAATACATTGTATGGGTCAAAATTATCGGGGGGGTTTTTTATGCCAAAAATCGTTAGGATATTAGGCCTAAGTAAAGATCATGTTCCATGAAGATATTATGTAAATTTCCTACCATAAATATATCAAAACTTTTACATTTTTGATTAGTAAATGCATTGCTAAGGACTTCATTTGGACAACTTTAAAGACGATTTTCTCAATATTTAGATTTTTTTGCACCCTCAGATTCCAGATTTTCAAATAATTGTATCTCGGCCAAATATTGTCCTATCCTAACAAACCATACATCAATGGAAAGCTTATTTATTCAGATGATGTATAAATCTCAATTTAAAAAAATGTGTTTGTGGTCCAGGGTCACATATGATAATATCAGATTTTTAAAAGATTGTTAAAAATATCCAAACTATCTTCAAATTGACAACCTCATGTAAAGTAACTCACAATCCTTCTCTGAATGATGTATTTCCATCCTGTTTTCCCATTATTGTCCTGATTTTAATTAATTAATTAATTTTGTATTATAATCATGCATTTTTTTTATTTGTAATCAAGCATACATATGTATTATTTTATTTTTAAAGTACTGTACTGTGTAACAGGAGTGACTCAAAAAGTGTGTGGTCTTTGCTGATTTAATCCGAGATCTGGGATTGATCCCGGACACACTGGCACTATAAAGTTCTCCTTTGTAGTTAGATGTGATGGATCTACCACTATTGATTTTTGTGTTCCTCTGTTTTTCCAGTGACTCCCACACATGCCATAGATGTCCTTCCCTTAGCTCACTGAGCTAACTTTATTTCTCCTCATCACCCCTGATATCCTTCCACTCTTCCCTCTCTCATGCCTCTTGCTCTGTCTTCACTCTATCTCTCTTCTCGTATCTGTCCCTTGTCCATCCCATTTGACTTTCCCATCCTCCCTTCCTCTGTCACTCCTGCTTTGTGTCGAATGTCATAATGGTGTGCTGTGGTCGAGCGCTGGACTCCCCCTGCACTCTGGCTCTGTTAGTGGGCTTCCAGTTCGCGTTTGTCCTCTACTTCTCCCTGGGAGGCTTTCGTGGCCTAGTGTCTGTTTTGGTTCATTCCACCGAGCCTGAGATCGACTACTCTCGACCGCATGACGTCTACACCAACCTCACCTCTCTGCTGCTCCACCATCCAGGACCCAGTGTACCAGAACAGCAGCTCAGAGACTGTATACTGCCCTCTCCACTGCTGGGTAGATATAAATCCATTCTGAAGGGCTTAAGACATTGAGCAGTCATTGGATTTGTTTGTTTACTATGTCTCATTGCAGTTTTAAATAAACCAAAGACGTTTTTTTGAGTTTAGTCAACCCAAAAATTAAGATTCTTACATCATTTTCACTAACTTTTATCTTTCCATACCTGTGTGACTTTTTTCTCTTGTGGATCACAAAAAAATATATTTTCAAGAATGTACTGGTTGCTGTTTTCCATGCAGTTACAATGACTGCAGATTGGCACTTCCAGGCTTCAAAAAAAGGACATAAAATCACCATTAAAATATCATAATTGTCCATATTATATGCTGAATTCCATGCCTTCTGGAATTATTTTTCATTTTATGGACAGAAAACATATAAATACAAAATCATATGAATAAAAAATCAAATAAATAGAAAATAAAACCTCTAAAAGCTAAAATCAGTCATTTTAAATGCTACAAGTAAATTTAAGCATCACAATATTATAATGTACAATATGAGAAACAGATATTCATCTTGAGATATGCTAAAGATTATGGAGGACTTGGTGCGACACTTAAAATAAAATGAAGGATTAAGTTCAGTTTTTTTTTAAATGTCAATTCATTTTTAATTTAAAAATGATTCATATTTTTTAGTTTTTAACTACAATTTAAAGCATTAATTATACAGTTTTAAAAATATCTCTGTTAATTTACCACTTTAAAAAGTGATTTGTTTATTTCCATTTTTATGTTTGAATTATTTCATTTTATTTTTAACTGTCACTTTAAGTCCTCCATTAAGATGACATTTAACAGTGATATTAAGTTATTAGTGGTTAAAAGATAAAAGATTTAACATTTTTAAGTGAGCGTTAAATGACAGCAAATGTAATCTAAATGTAAAAATTTGCATGAAAAATTAAATATCCAATATTAAAAAATAAAAAGAATAATTCAAAAAATCTCTGATATTGCACAGTAACTGATATGCACAATATATTGCCCTTTTGTGTTCCACAAAAGAAGTCATACTGCTTTGGACTAACTGATTAAATAATTACATAATTTACATTTTTAGGGATAGTATTCCTTTAATTCGGTGTTGCAGGACAGATTTTTTTTACAAGTGCATGTGTGCTTTCCTCCTGCTGTCTGCCAGTGGGTCCTGTTTCTGTCCACCTCTCCTCACCCCCCTCCCTGGAGAAGATAAAAGAGAAGAACCCCTTGGTGACCTTAGGGGGTCATTACCGCCCACCAGACTGTGAGCCACGGCACCACACAGCCATCGTGGTCCCCTACCGGAACCGCCAGACCCACCTCCGCGCCCTCCTTTACCATCTGCACCCCTTTTTGCAGCGGCAGCAGGTCCACTACGGCATTTACATTGTGCACCAGGTCTCTTGTTCGTTGTTACGCTGACTTGTCACATCTATTGTATAGAAAAAAATCCTAGCAGTAATTAGAGGAAGTAGTAGCTGGGACAAAGGGTAAACATAGCTCATAGCTTATTGTCAAGCTATATTAGTGTTCTATTCTTGCCCAAAAATGCATTTGTGTACACTTGATTTGCTCATAGTCTGTGTTATCAGTCAGGGAACTCCACGTTTAACCGAGCGAAGTTGCTGAATGTTGGAGTGCGGGAGGCGCTGAAAGAGGAGGACTGGAGCTGTATTTTCCTGCATGACGTCGACCTGCTGCCTGAGAATGACCACAATACCTACACCTGCCACCCCCAGTACCCTACACACCTCTCCATAGCTATGGACAAGTTCAGATACAGGTACCCTACCCACTATCACAGGATTGAATGTTTTAAAGCTTTTCTCTGATTTTATCTTAATGAACGGGTGAAACCTAATGACATTTTTTAATGCATTTTTATGTTTGTAGTCACTTCAATATAACTGTAATAGTTTTAATGTTGTTATTATTATAATAATAATTTTTCATATTACAGCATGATAATATAATAATTAAAAAAAAATGTTGTATAGTTGAATAAAATCAAGGTTAGATGCCAGTATACACTACAGTTCAAAAGTTTAAGATTGGTTCAAATTAGACTTGTGCCGGTATTCGGTAATGCGATATATCACGGTAATGAATATGCACGATATTGTTATCGTGGGCACTTCTAAATACCGTGAATAACAAAGCAGAAACAAACATATTACAAAAACCAGAATACAATAAAAATAAATAAATAAATAAATAAAATAAAACTATAAAATAAAACACACTACTTCAAATTATGAGGACATATTTGATTATCCAGTAACCACCCTTTTACCGATTCAGAAAAAGGAGCAAGAGATGTAATATTTCTTAATTCTATGGGTATAGTATTCCAAGTATGTACTGCTCTATAAGAAAATACTGATTGCCCAAAAGTACTATGTGGTATTATACAGTCCCCTCTAGTAGTGGCTCTAGTGAAAGAATTCAAATTTTTCCTGATAAATTTATTAAGTGGGAGCGGAGCCAAACCATGCAAAATTTTGAACACAAGTAAAATATCTGCAAATTTAATCATATTTTCCCAACTTAAAAACCCATATTTAGTTAAAATTTCACAATGATGATATGAATTAGACCTTTTATCCAATATTTTCAAAGCCTGCTTATAGAGTCTTTCTATTGATTGCAAAATAGTCCCACCTGTCTGTGTCCAACTGGTGAGACAGTAATTCTACAATTTTGATCTACACCCTCATATGTTAAATATGTATCCCAGTCTATTTTTTTTATTGTTCTTTCAAGACTATCCAACTGACTTAGGTATTTTATATTTTTCTACCTTTTCAGATATTAAATTAAATCTGGTTTTAGTGAGCTTTCTTACAATCAAAATCATATTATGATCGGATAGTCCAGTTACCAGATTATAGCATTTCTTTATCCTTTCTGGTCTACCGATATGTCCAAGGTACGAAGGAAGCACCAAGTAATTTGAACAGGTATACTGAGCTTGATTAATTTCCATACACGGTCGTACCGAATTGACTACAAGTGCCACAACATAGAACATAGTCCATAAAATAATCTTACTTCGAAAAAAGTGTCTATGAACAACATTTTTAGGAAACTGTTGGCTTGATAGCAGCGAGCCAGCACCTGCCCGACCTCTCACTGCTGCCGACGCCATTTTTTTTTTTCCTTAGTGTATTTTTCTGTATTTTTTCAATATTGCTTTATTGCATTTAAATGTTCAGTTATTTTTGTTATAAGAAAAAATTTATTAAACCTGTTATACTGTATTATGACAGCACTTTTTTTAAAAACATTGATTAATGTAAGAGATGGTGTATTTGATAATTTTTAGGAATAACACTTCAAATGTTTAAATGTCCACCTAGTATTCCACTTGGTTTCGATCGACAATCCCAAAGAATACGAGCATGATTTACTGTTCTAAAAAGCTTAAAACAACGATGCTTTATAATTGCCGGATTTATCTTGCGCATTGATTTATTCAGTAATATTGATGTAGTCCTTTGCACATGGTTTGATATAGCCGATGGAACATCGCCTGATGGAACGCCGGCCTGAAATGTAGTCACCGGTGTTAGATCAACGAAAGACTCACCCACTTGACCAACATCCACAATAGAATGACCATATCCCAAGGTAATATCCTCCAAAGTCGAACGCTGATACACACTCCCAGCAAATGTAGTTTGATGGTGCCAATCTTGGCCCATCTCGTCCGCACGTGGGCCCGGATTCAGATGCACATCTCCCGCAAGCAACAGCGTAAAAAGCAGGTATCCAGAAAGTTTCCTCAACAATTTTGATGGTTTACATTTTATCACATCATTTTTCGATGTGACAGTTGGAATAATCGCCTTCCCATAATTAAGAATACTGCGATAAGATGCAAATTGTCCAACAGGCAAAGATGTGCCGATATGTCCAAGGTACGAAGGAAGCACCAAGTAATTTGAACAGGTATACTGAGCTTGATTAATTTCCATACACGGTCGTACCGAATTGACTACAAGTGCCACAACATAGAACATAGTCCATAAAATAATCTTACTTCGAAAAAAGTGTCTATGAACAACATTTTTAGGAAACTGTTGGCTTGATAGCAGCGAGCCAGCACCTGCCCGACCTCTCACTGCTGCCGACGCCATTTTTTTTTTTCCTTAGTGTATTTTTCTGTATTTTTTCAATATTGCTTTATTGCATTTAAATGTTCAGTTATTTTTGTTATAAGAAAAAATTTATTAAACCTGTTATACTGTATTATGACAGCACTTTTTTTAAACTAAATTTCAATATCGTGATAACACCGTATACCGTGATAAAAGCATTAGCAATTAATCGCAACATGAAAATCTGATACCGGCATATCCCTAGTTCAAATATAATATTACAAAATAATGTTTTATATTTTAATATTTTAAAATGTAATTTATTCCTCTGATGACAAAGCAACATTTTCAGCAGCCACTGCAGTCTTCAGTGACAAAAAAATGCTTTATATTTTTGTGCAAACTGTGATTCGTTTTTTTTCAGGATTGTTTGATGAATAGAAGTTTCAAAAGAATTCCATTTATTTGTTACATTAAAATGCCTTTACTATCACTTTTGTTTCATTTAATTTTGGATGGTAGTGAAAGATAAATATTTTTAAATAAATTGGTGGTTAATTTTTCAATTAAATTCTACACACTTTAATTCAAAACAGGCCATTTAAAAATAAAAATAAACGAAAAGAACAACTGTTCATTTAACAACAGTTTTCTAGATCTTATAAAACTTCTAGAAACAAATAGTTCATCCTCTTCACGCATGGTAAAATAGGGGATGTAGTTCATTCATTATTAGTGCTGACACAGGTATATGCAGTAACTCATGGCTCTGGCCCTCTAAATTGACATCCAGGTCTGCACATCTCAGGTCACAGAGTCTGCATTTCTGTATTCTGCAGCCACAATGTCCACCTAGATACAAACATTCACTGAGAACAGAAACATTGCAGAGAAAACAAGCCATATATTCAGTCCACCAAGGCTGAGGACAACATCAGGACCTCTCTGTGATGAATCCGCTGAAGGCTGTAAAGCATTCAGACATGACTCAGTGAGTTAGTCCTTGGGTAGAAATACAGAGAAAATAACGAAGAAAGATACATAGCAGCAGCTCATCTAGCTATCACTCAATATTTACTGAACAGTACTAAAGAATTTAGAACAGGTGTTAGGAGTACAAGGGATCTCTGGAGGGCAGGTTCAATAAGCAATCACAGTTAAATTACAGCTCTTTTTTTATTAGTTTTATTTTATTATTATTATTATTTAAATCAGTGAATACCTTTATTCAGCAATGGATTAAATTGAGTAAAAACAATGTTACAAAAGAGTTCTATTTCAAATCATTTCTGTTCTATTCAACTTTATGTTCATCATTTATTTGGTATTATGATCATGAAAAAATGTTCATGGTTCACGGTTTTCACAAACATTTTAAGCAGCACAACATTGATAATAATAAGGACTGAACATCAAATTAGCAAATCAGAATGATTTCTGAAGGATCGTGTGACACTGAAGACTAGAAGACTGAAAAAAAGCTTTACCACCATACATAGTAAATTCTATTTTAAAATATATTAAAAACCAGTTATATAAAATTGTACATAATATTACTATTTGTACTGTATTTTTGATAAAATAAATGCAGCCTCGTTGAGCATGAGAGATTTCTTACAAAAAACATAAAAAAATCTTTCCAACCCCAAACTTTTGAACAGTCATGCATATACCGCTCAACACTCACATTAGTTGCTTTTCCTGTCCTTTTTTTTCCAGATTTACTCAAAGATCACATGAAAATACAGTGATATACACACTATGTATGGTTGTCACATGATGTCGTCATGTTCCATGTTTAATTTTTGAAATCTAATAAAACTTTACTTATTACTTTTTGTCCACGTTTATGTAAAAACCCATTAACATTTGGCAGCCTTTTGAAAAAGATGAATGTATTCTGATTTGCACCCAGTTTTCTGTATACTGCATATTTTGCCAATTGTAACAGGTCATATGATTATTCAGTGCATAGAAAAAATGTGTACATACTTTAGAAATATTAGTGTGGTAGTGTTCTGAAAATAGTTATTATTAAAGGGGTCATATGATGTTGCTAAAAATAACATTATTTTGTGTATTTGGTGTAATGCAATGTGTTTATGCGGTTTAAGGTTCAAAAAACACATTATTTTCCACATACTGTACACTATTGTTTCTCCTCTATGCCCCGCCTTTCTGAAACGTGTCGATTTTTACAAAGCTCATCGGTCTGAAAAGCGAGGTGTGCTCTGATTGGCCAGCTATCCAGTGCGTTGTGATTGGCCGAATACCTCAAGCATATGACGGAAATGTTATGCTCCTACCATACTGTGATGCCCTGTCCGGCAGAAGCGACGAGACAAAAACATTAAAACCCATTATAAACGAGGCATTTGTTGTCTCCACGACATGGCGGCGGCGGCAACAACAATACAACAGCGAGAATCAAAGTTACGCCTTCTTTCATTGCTTGAACATTTGGGCGGCGTTATGCAAATCTTCCCACATCGTGACGTAGACATGTGGGGGCATGTTAGAACGAGCCGTTTTAGGTAGGCGTGGTTGACTCTTAACTTTTATAAAGAATATCTCTTTGGATTTGAGACTTTAGTCTTTGCAACTTTACAGATCTTCTTTTTTCACCAAGAGCTTGTAACACTCCAAAGAGTAAGGAAAATTTGAAATCGCATCATATGACCCCTTTAAATTATGACACAGATTTAAACAGCATTTTTTGTTCATTTATAAGGGGTCCCGGTTTTCTATCCATCTGTACAGATTGCTGTAATGATGTGATGCAGAGGTACAGATGAACATTAAACTGCAGGGGAAGCTGTGACACTTCAGATGGAATAATTGATGAAGGCTAGTAGAGACAGATGACCTTATTCCTCTGTGCCTCACCAAATCACTGCTCTGACTCCTTCCTTCGCAGGCTTCCATACTCGCAGTACTTCGGAGGGGTGTCCGCTGTAACCCCGGAGCAGTACCTCAAAATGAACGGCTTTCCTAACCAGTACTGGGGCTGGGGAGGAGAGGACGATGACATTGCAGCTCGGTGAGGATAGCAGAATTCAGTTTATAATGCATTTGCATGTGTTATTTCAACATAAAACAGCCTGGAATGTAGTAGAGATCAAAGTAACTGGCATGTCTACATCAGAAATGCATCCTGTTAAGCATTTGTGTTGCACGTCTGTCATCTCTCCATCACCATTTTGTTCTCATTTCACATTCGCATTGGTCTCTTGTCATTATTCTCATTTTCACTGCATCCGTCTATCCCTCATGCCCTCCCCCGCATAGCCACAGGAGGGACCAGTAAGTACATGCATGAATCACTAGATTGGACTCAAGGCTTCCAACTATATAGATGTCTGTACACTTCAGTGATTACTGCCTCTTTATTCAATAATAAATTTTAAGTAATTGTATTTCTGTGACAGAAAGAAACTTGCTGTAGAAGATTAAAAGTTGCTGAAGCCTTGAAACCAGAATGAGTCAGGTGTAGTGGATTACTAATAGTGTTGAGGATTTGAATCGCATTTTCTTTATGGTTAGTTCTCTCTTAAAGGGGTCATGAATTGCCTTTGTTTTATTTTGTACTGTTCTCTGAGGTCCACTTATAATGTTATCAAGATTTAGAAGTAATAGGCTATTTTCTGTCCTGTTTTGACCCCCCTCATCAGAACGCTCTGTTTGAATAGGTGTGGCGGATTGTAGACTCGGAAGTAAACGGCCACTGCTATGATTGGCTAACAGTTGTGTATGTTTGACAGCGACATTCCTCATAGATGGATGCTGCTGTGATTTAGGTCAAAAACGCATAAATGCTCAGTATATTTCAAACGATCTGTAATAACAGACAAAGCAATAGTAATAAAAACAGTTACTCACACTTGTGTGGCAGAATATTATCCAATAATGTTGGCTGTCGGATCCAATATAGTCAGCACAGCATCGCGTTTCAATATTTCTGAGAATCCTGCGTCGAATTGTGCCTTGTCTGTAAATGAATCCGCGATAAAATGAAGTGAACAAAGCACCAAGTTGTTACTGATGCGGTCGGGAACTTCATTAAAAATAAAGTTCATCAAATGAAGTTTATCATTTGGTTCCTGCGTAGACCTGCGTTTGTCACTCTTGTCATATCTACTACGTGCGTGAATTGGTGGGCGGGGCTAAACAGGCAGTGATGTAGAAGCAGGTGTTGTTCTTCTGCGGAGGCGATGTTTAGCCACTATTACATTATAAAGTGGTACATTCTAAAACCTGTCGTTTTGGCAGATTGGCTTCAGTATAAGCTGATTTTAGACTAACGATAAAGTTTTGAGTTCTTGAAAACGTACAGGATGTTTTTATAGTTCAATGACTTCTTACATGTCAAAAGATCAAGGGAATTTTGGTTTCTCAGTTCATGACCCCTTTAAGTGACTTTGGCATGAATAGGATTGGGCATCATGAGGAATCTAACGAATCTAGTTAGCAGTTGCATTAATGATTCTTTTAGAGGAAGCTGTATTTGAGAAAATCCATGATGAGGTCATTTTAAAGGGGTCATATGATGTTGCTAAAAAGAACATTCTTTTGTGTATTAGGTGTAATTAAATGTGTTTATGCGGTTTAAAGTTCAAAAAACACATTCTTTTCCACATACTGTACATTATTGTTTCTCCTCTATGCCCCGCCTTTCTGAAACGCATCGATTTTTACAAAGCTCATCGTTCTGAAAAGCGAGGTGTGCTGTGATTGGCCAGCTATCCAGTGCGTTGTGAATGGCCGAATACCTCAAGCGTGTGACGGAAATGTTACGCCCCTTACCATACTGTGATGCCGTGTCCCGGAGTGAGGAGACAAAAACATTAAAACCCATTATAAAGGCGTTTGTTGCATCCAGTGGGGACATAATTACGGATTATAATGACTTGTACTGTCTTTTTACGTGTTGGATCGCGCCGCGTAAACATAAAACCATGTCTAGTTTGTAACACTCCAAAGAGAAAGGAAAACTTGAAATCACATCATATGACACCTTTAATAATAAATACATTTCAAAATTCTGGCAAAATGTTGTTACATACATTTTTGGATAGGCAGCATACATTAAAAAAACAATAATTGGCCTAACTGTGTATTAAATAACAGTACTAAATACACAAAAATGTGGCATATTTAATTCCGCCGTTATTACTATTTTTTTTATAAAGTACTACTGTTTAACTACATGTTGTCATATGAACAACCAGTCATTAACTACATTAAGCTTGTGTTATATTCACAAAATAAAAAAGCTAATTTGTTTGTGAATCAGACTACATTGGTTGCCTAAATGTATTTAATTCAGTAAATGATTCATAGTGGAATAATTTGGTTGAGACCAAAATAATTCATAATTGAATCATTTGGTCAAGAATCGATGGACTACACTGGTCATGCTAAATAGTTTTGATTCACTACAAACATCTGGCTCATGAGATTCATTCATTCTGAAACCTATCTATACTTTTCGCACTGTCTGTTTCACGCTATAGATTCAGTAGTAGTGCATGACTCTGATTGACTCTCAAAATGTCTTCGTACACGCTCATGAACCATTAATGGAACCAAATGTAATTTGCTGTAATGTAATTGGCTATTTTTGAGTAAGAACTAAATCCCAACCTGCTCAACATCTTTGACAAGGCAGCACCTGAGTCCATCACTGTTTTTTCTTTACTTTCTTGCTGTTTAATATGCCTACATGGTTTGATTTCACCCTAAGTGATTTTTCAGGGTACGATACAGAACAAATCTAGTCCCAGAAGAAAAGTATTTTTAGTGGACCCGGCTTTATGCGTTTTGGGAAAACTGACATTACATGTATTCTTGAAGAACATTTTGAAGGGCATATCAGCTCATGGTGATTTGTAAACCTGACTGTCGCATAATTAACCGTCAGTATCCTCGTCTGACTCAGATGGCTGAACCAGAGGCAAGAGCCCAAAAGTTTTAAGTATTTAAAAGCTGGATTAGACTCTCCAACTTTAGATGAACCTTTTGAGGATTTTCAGTTGTGGTTAGAACCTTTTTACATAAAAATCCTCAACAACAGTAGTTTTTTTAGCTAGTTCACATTCATCTGGCCCGCCTTGCGGACTCTGCTGGAAATAGTTTTCCTGCTGTGCTTTGTGCTGCTCTTTCTTTTGTCTCTGTCTGTTTGATAATTCATACCATCCTTCTTCAGGGTTTTTTTTTCTTATATGTTACTATTTCTACTTGCCCTGTGGTTTTGTCTTTAGAGTCCGTCTCTCTGGGATGAAGATAATGCGCCCCCATTTGGCCATTGGGCATTATAAGATGATCAAACATAAAGGAGATCAGGGTAATGAGCAGAACCCGAGAAGGTGATGTCACATGCCAAATATATTATAAACTTTGCTACTAGGGTTGCAAAGGGACGGAAACGTTCTGGTAAACTTCCAGAAACTATCCAGTTTTGCAACCCTAGTTGTTACAATCTTAAAAATAAAGGTTCCAAAAGGTTTTCTTTTTTCACAGCCATGCCATAGGAGAACTATTTTTGATTCCCCAGTGAACTTATAAGTGAACAGTTCTTAACATTTCTTAGTACAAAGAACAGTTTAATCTAAAGAACCTTTTTCCACTGTAGGAACCTTTTGTCCATCGGAAAAGTTCTATGGATGTTAACAGTTCTTCATATGGAACTATAGATGCCAATAAAGAACCTTTATTTTTAAGAGTGTATGGATAGATAGATTTATTATTTAATCCATTTATTCTGTTAATTGAGTCAGTTCCTCTTCATCAATTCGTTCTTGTAGGTTTGACTTGCTGAAGCGCACAAGGCTGAACTGGCGCTCAGATGGACTGAACTCGCTGACTTATGAGCTCCTGTCCAAAGAGTTGGAGCCATTGTACACAAATTTATCTGTCAACATTGGGGATGATCCACACCATCCCCCTGTGAAGGCTCCACCCCGGAAATCAGAGCCTCAACCCGCTCCAACTCCTAAAATGAAGACTGAAAAAGTGGGTGTGGTCATCAATCATAATGCCACAAAAGTGGAGCCCATCCACTTGAAGGCCAGTAATGAAAGTTCAAATGTTGTTCAAAAAACTCCTTTGAAACAGGAGGTAGGATGATACTGATAATCAAGTATCCACAGACAATTCACAGGGTGAGTTATTAATGGATAGTGGAGGGAATACCAGTTTGCTCTTTATTTTATATCGTGAAGCATTGCTTCTCTAGGCAAATAAGTTCATTCCACTGAAAGTAGACTGAAACTGGTCCGGCCATCTCTGAATGTGGTTCAGCTGCTGATATGGTGAAGTTTGCACAAGTCTGAAGATCTCGTTTCACTGTAGGTGTCGTATCAGAGTGGGCCGAGTTGTAAACGCTCTCGAAAGTGACCTATCGACGTACCTGTGCAAGTCCTGTGTGTTTTTGAGCTGACCTGCTGCCAGCTGCTGCTCTTCACCCCACTGTGTGGGTCTGTTTTTCTGTGCCTTTTCTTGCCCTTGAACCAGTCTCTTATCAACATGCCATGACTAAGTCGAAAGCATTATTACTGCACACCACTGTTATTGATACTACAGTTGAATGCTCTTTCCACATGTTTATCTATTTTTCTCTTCTTTTAATATCTAATCAGCACACACTGCTTTGTGATCTAGTGCTTGAGCAGACGTGTATCACTGTGGTCTATTTTTGGTCTTACTGTACAAACTTAGAAAGGTGTGATCTTTGATTGTGAGCACTGGCTTATTTTCTCTTTTAGCTGCTCAGATACCTATTAATAATTTTATGATGCAGTGTAAAAGAAAAGAAAAGAGTTTAATTATTTTAGGTATTGTGTGGTGCCTTTGTTGGATTCCATTTTGGTTGTAGACAATCATTGGGATAAGCATATAAAATGACACAAATATTTATTTGTAATCTTTACAGACTTCTATTATTTGAATTCAGGAATATGTTTCTGTTAAATAGATTCGATGGTTTAGGTTGAAGGTGTGACTTTAGTCTCTAAGATATTTGATATTGTAAGATTTTATAAACAGGTAATGGGTAATTTTATGTTTAGTTATATAGCAAGAATAAATTTGATCCGTTAGTGAAAAATATTTGTTGTATCACCATTATGGCACTTTTACAGTATGTAAAAACTGCATTCTGTATTAAATACAATCCTTGAGTATAAGCTACATTTAAAGAACAAAGATATCAGCGTCAGATGTTTTTCTGTTGAAGTTATTTTGAAATGAAAATTGCATTGCACATTATATTAGCAGGCCCACTGACATTTTTCACTCTCCCACAATGCAAACTACAAAACATTAAGAAAAATATCATATTATTTACCGTAAATGATAGTCTGAAGGTGCTCATTGAGAATTCACCCCATCATGTGACATGGTGCATATCTCACTGTAAGTACAACATATTTCAAATCTAGATATACATTTCAGAGAGGCTGTTTAAATTATTCTGATTTTGATACGCAATTCTTAGTGTGACTTAGTGTCATAAGATAAAAGAAAACATGGTGTTTTACTTCATGCCTTTGTATTAAATCTACAAAAAGTGTAACTAAGATAGTATTCTGAGATGCATGTGGCAGATAAATCAGTTTCATCCTAGCATATTTGCAAGACCCTTGCATACTGTATATATATATATATATTGAATAAAGTACATAGTTTTCTATCAGATACAGTATTTGGCAATGGTGTTAAACTACTTTAATGCCTCTAATTTGAGAACATTATTACATCTGATAATAACTGTTTTAGACATGACATACTCAGAAAAAAAGTGGTAAGATTTTAAAGATTGTGGATATTTTTTGTCATGTCATTTTTGGTCAAACACTGTTGATTTGAATGTGTATTCCTTTGGCTATGATGACTGTTGGTTATATAAATATACATAACGGAGACTCTGAAACTGCGTTTCCACCTGTGTCTGAGTTACATTGAAGTTTGCCACAGATATTACTACTGATCAGTTATCTTGTGAATAAACATTTTACCATTGTGATTTGACCATGCAGCTGTTTATTGTATGTTTATCAACAGAGAATGGAAAAATGATGACTGACTTGGAGGGACTCTTAAAGGGATAGTTCACCCAAAAATGTATATTCTGTCATTATTTACCCTCATGTCACTCCAAACCTGCATGACTTTCTTTCTTCTGCAAAACACAAAAGCAGTTATTTTGAAGAATGGTAACTGCACAGATTTGGAGACTACTGACTTCCATTGTTTAAACAAAACCGAGACATTTCTCAAAATATCTTGTGCTCCAACAGAAAAAGAAAGTCAGCTTTGAAACGTATATGATATATATGAGTATATGACAGAATTTTGGTTTTTGGGTAAACATATCCTTTCAAGTTCACCTTCAGTTCCCCAAGCATTCAGTGTCTGCTCACAAAATCACTCATTGGCTTCCAAGCGCCAAAAACATAAACCGATTACTAGTGAATTAAGCTGATGTCGTGTCCTAGGGGGCCTACAGGCGTGTCATTGTATTATTGAGCAAATAAACAAAAACTATTTAAAATCTCTTGCGATGTTTTTTTTTTTTAAAGAATATTATTAAAATACAGATATCAAGGTACTCTGATATATTTTCTGGCAATACTTGACCCCGCATTCAGTATTTCATCTAAGCAGATTCCATTACAAAAGCCATTGAGTAAAACTAATCAGCTTTAGCTTCATTGAAACAATTCAGTTAATGTGTTCTGACCTGTTTTTATACAGTCTATGGTTCTGACACACACATTAAAGTATGCACAAACGGAGAGCACAGTTATAAATAAATGGAACACAATAATAATATCTGTAAAGTAAAAGTGTTTTTCAAAGAAGTGGTAGGCTTACGTAATGCCATTTCATGGAATAACTTTTATAACTGCCCATGCAGGGGATCTGATTATAAATGGTGTTATTTCTGCTGAGATGCTGGTCTGCTGTTCTGGGTTGGTGGTCTTAACTCAGCTTGGCTCTCTTGAGTGGCTGGTCTGGATAGAGCCTGTTGGCTGTGGTGACTTCCTGGTCTAGACTGGGTTTGGTTTTCGAGAAGGTTTACTGGGTTAGACTGGTCTTGGCTGTGATGTGATTTGGGCCTCTCTGGTTCATTTCGGTCTGGGTCACTCACTGGCATTTTTGACTCTTCTGCAGGCTGGTCCACATTTATGTTTTCCTATAAGCATATTGTTTAGTCAGAATTATTAAAAGCAATGTAATATAACACCATAGCATCATAATTAGGAGATATTAAACACCCACCACATTGTTAATGGTTCTATTTGTAGCCTGGTTGCCATCAGGGGTCTCATGAGTCTGGTTTGTGGCAAATTTCATCTGTCCCCAGGTCCTGAGGCGATCCTCGCCCTCTCGTGAACGGGCAGTGGGGTTTATGGAAGCAGGACTGATATACTGAGGTAAATCCCATGTGCCTTGGAATGCTGGCCATGCACTTCCACTCTAATAATGAAATCATTTATAAATAGTAAAATGAAACTGCTGCAAAACGTTTTAAGCTTGGTAATTACATTAAAATTTCATGCAAGTCATGCAAATCATCAAAACAAACCTTTGTTCTGACACCAGGTAGAAGGTGGCCACGGTCTGTGGCTATAAATGTAGTGTGGCCTTCTGCTGCTGCTGCTGGTCTCTTGAGGAACAAAAAGTAAATATTCCAAACGCAAGAATTTATAATATGAGCTAGGCAATTATTCTCTCCACCCAGTGCAATTTGTATAACTGCGTCATTTAAATGAAAAAGGACTCGAAGTAAACATTTACCGTTGTGCCCTGTTTGACTGACGCGCATGCTTCTGCATTTGCATGGTTCACTGTTTGTGTAATGGAAATGCTCAGTAACAGTAAAGTGTACACTACAGTTCAAAGGTTTGGTTGCAAGATTGTTTTTGAAAGAAATACATATTTTTATTAAGCAAGGATGTATTCAATTAGTCAAAAGTGACGGTAAAGATCATTTGTTTTCTATGAATAAAGAATTTCTATTTCAAATAAACGCTGTTCTTTTGCAAACATTTTTGTAAACGATTAAATTGACAGTTATTCTAGCTCAAACGGCTTTACCAATGAGACTGACTGTGTTAAGTTAACGTTACCTCTTTGAAATGTGTTGGGATGGTCCAATTTTTGAGCTTTTGCGACTTAAAAGCATTTTCATACTGCAGAAAACACCATACATTTATTAAATACGTCAAGGTTATTCAATTATACAATAAAAAAAAATATCATAGTAGAATAGTTCCAATTTAAGCACCTGGTTTGCAGAGTAACTAGTCGACATCTTTCCGCTCGAATGTGTTGGCAGTGGTCTCCTAGCAACCACTCAAAATTATACTTTCAAATCAGTAGTTCACTTTTTCATATTCTTTGACTCTTTAAAATGCTCACTTGTCAAAGTGACTATTTTAAAGTGACAACTCATATATTATATGTTATATAATAGTTATATAAAAAAATTATTATTTCTCTTTCCTTCAGCGCTGTTTACTCTTCCCGTGCGTGGGGGGCGCTAGAGATCATTGAGCTCTACGTTGCACGCTAAACGATCCGCTGAAGGAAGGTCGTTATATTTGGACAACGAGCTTATACAAATGGAGGAGTTGTTAAGTTTGTTGTACAAAAATGCATGTTGTTCATGCATAGAACAACAGTAATATATATTGAATAACACGGTTTGAAACTGTAAGCCGTAAAATGAGCACGCAGGCGTCAGCATCTGGATCCGTCAATGAAGCGAGAGGCAGAAGAAGTGCTCAAGATGTGGAAGACTCCAAAACACACTTCAGAGTCTGTCGGTTTATCATCGAGACTGGTATTTGCAGTTTTTCTGAAATTTTTAGAGATGTGTTTTAATCTCTCTAACTGTCTAAATTGTAACGTAAGGATGCTTGTTAGTTCATTCTCGTTATCCAAGGATGAATTGCTGTGCAGTTTGTGATCCCATGTGCATCCCGTGTTTTCCGCATCTGTAGGAGTGAAGTTAGGCATGAGATCTGTGCCCATGGCTACAGCATGTGTGCTGTATCACAGGTTCTTCCAGTCTGCCAGTCTGCAGGTCTATGAGCCTTACCTAGTGGCCATGTCTGCCATCTACCTCGCAGGCAAAGTAGAAGAGCAGCATCTCAGGACAAGAGATATCATCAATGTCTGTCACAGGTATGAGAAAGGATATTAAGTCACAGTTTAGTTCTCAGAGTTCATGTATAGTAGGTAATTTCCTCTCTTTTTCTTTGATCCAGGTATTTTCACCCAGAGAGTGAACCGATGGAACTGGATGGGAAGTTTTGGGAGTTGAGGGACAGTATAGTACAATGTGAGCTCCTTGTCCTTCGACAGCTTAACTTCCAAGTGTCCTTTGAGCATCCACATAAGGTAATGTATGCAATGATTACCTTGTTCTCAAGCTTTTAAAATAGGTAATAAACACTTCAGTTTTTGAACATTTTTAATGTTTTTTAAAGAATTCTCTTCTGCTCACCAAGCCTGCATTTATTTGATCCAAAATACAGCAAAAGCAGTAATGTTGTGAAGTTTATTATAGAAATTAATACTTTTATTTAGCAAGGATGCTTTAAATTGATCAAAAGTGACAATAAAGACATTTATAATGTTACAAAAAAACTTCAGTATTTTCTTCTGCTGGGTTCCAGGTCATATGGGTTTTTCTGGTAACGAGAAAGCAGATATCACTGCAAAGGAAGCAATCAAACTGAATATTTCCGAGTGTCAAATTCCTTTTTGTGATGTCAAACCTGTGATAAACTCTTATATTAATGACATGTGGCAGATGGAATGGGATAAATGTCATAAAAATAAATTATATGAAACAAATCCTTGTTTAAGAATTTGTTTTTTCTTTACTAATTTTAAATCTAGGTATGGCCAAGTTGTTTTTACAAGGTGTCTTTTAGTTCATACAAGATTTACACATGGATATTTATTAAAAGGTGAAGAACCACCATCATGCCTTACTTGCCAAACTAAAATGACTGTGAAACATATTTTATTGGATTGTACTGTTTTTAATGTAAATAGACAATGGTTTTATTCAGAGGTGTGTCTAACTGATTTATTTAAAAATGTATCACCTGAATGTATTTTAGAATTTTTGTCTAGTGTACATCTGAAATGTCTTTTATAACCTTTTATTAATTGTATACCTTGTATAATTTATTCAGAGATCACCATGAAAATAGCCTTGATGCTGGCATGGCGTTAAAAAGTGAATAAATAAATAATGTTACAAAAGATTTCTATTTCAGATAAATGCTGTTCTTCTGAACTTTCTATTCATCAAAGAAACCTGAAAAAATTCTACTCAGCTGTTTTCAACATAATAATAATAATAAATGTTTTTTTGAGCAGCAAATTAGAATATAATGATTTCTGAAGGACTGGAGTATTGATGATAAAAATTCAGCTTTGAAATCACAGGAATAAATTACAATTTAAAATGTATTCAAATAGAAAGCAGGTATTTTAAATAATAAAAAACCCCCACAATATTACTGCTTTTGCTGTATTTTGGATTAAATAAATGCAGGCTTGGTGAGCAGAAGAGAATTCTTTAAAAAACATAAAAAATCTTACTGTTCATAAACGTTTGACTGTCAGTGTATCTGTTGTCCACAGAAAAGAAAAACTGTATAGGTTTTGAAAAACAATGGCTGAGTAACAGAATTATAATTTTTGGGTGAATTATTCCATTAATGGCTGGCAGTGAACATTTTGCATGAACGGTTTGCAAAAAGCTTATATAATATATACTGTGCCTTGTGTGCAAAACAATATAATAGAAAATTATTTAAAAATATTGCTCTGCTGCAAACAATTTACAGTAAAAAAAACTACTTTTGTGAATTTAAATACTTTTAAATTTAAATTTTGAATTTAAATTGTATATATACCCAAAACTAATAAAATGAGTAAAGCACAGCAAAATGACTACAGATATAAATGAAAACTGAAGTATAAAAATAAAAGATAATGCAAAATATTAATTATAGTATATTAATATTAATTATAGTTAAAACTCTTATAGTATGTAAGTGCTCTAATACTGCTTTAAAGTGGCGTCACTGGCAGAGGTTCTTTATGCACAGTGTCAAGACTCGATGAATCAATTATTTTCATTCTCGATTGATAAAAATGTAATCAATTATATATTGTAAACTTACTCTCATCTTTGTACCTTCTCGAACTAATGCTGTCCAAAGTTTAATTGTATTTTGCTCCATCTAACAAACTTAATTTTGCTGTGTCCCAGTACGTGCTGCACTACCTGCTCTCTGTGAGGAGTCTTTTGAATCGCCACGCCTGGTCTCGAACCCCCATCGCAGAGACGGCCCTGGCTGTATTAAAAGACAGTTACCATGGCTCTGTGTGTGTCCGCCATAAGCCTCAACACCTTGCCCTCACCTCCCTCTATCTTGCTCTCCAGACATATGGAGTGCAGCTCCCCAGAGGAGAACTGGAGTGGTGGCAGGTAGGTGTTTTTTTTTTGTTTTTTTTACAGTTTCATGTGGAGAAAAACATAAAATGTCCAGGCAGCATTTGGGTCATGCTGTGTTTGCATTGAGTCACCGAGACTGAACGTTGACTAGTTTGAGTCTCACCGGTCCGGATCGGGCATCAATCGAGTCACGATTGCAGTAACCTTTAGAGTGCGAGAAGTAGTTCCCATGGCAATAAGGGCACCTAATGGCTGCAGCCTGGTCTGAGAGAAATAACATTGTCTTTCACACAAGTTGTGTTCCCTTGGTGACATCCTAAAGTAATATTTAAAAAGAATCAAACCATTTAATACATTTCAGTCTCTTAAAACCACTTGCTTAGATTAGCTTCAGTTTCCTAGAATCCTGTCAAGTGCCATCACTAGAATCCAATAGACTTAGGCCCAATCCCATTCTACCCCTTAGCTGTCTCGATTCTCTTTTGGTTGGAGGGGTAGGGGTAGCCCTTCAAACGAAGATTTTTCGGGACCACACTTCAAACGAAGGGGTATGAATTATCTCAGCGTAAACCGGCTTCATCGGCAACATGGCTGCCCGAACAAACAAAAAGACACATAGATGTAAGCATTTTTGGCATTGATAAAGATTTGAATGAAAAGTAATAATTTGTTTTATGTCACATTCAATCGTGAGTTCATATTTACGGTCATGTTACTCGAAGAAATGTTTGCAAAAAATTGCTAAAGTTTGCTAACGTCATATCATTGCTCCACGATAGTACCACAACATATTTTCATGTCTGATCAGGGCGATAACCAACGTAGACATTGAGGGGGCTAGTCTCCCCAATAATTAGACATCGCTAAACCCTTTTCTCAAATATTGCCAATTCGAGAGAGAGAGAGAGATGAAAGTTGCGTGTATGCGCGTCTGTGCGTTTCTCTTTTTAGAGTGAGTTTACTTCAAAAACAGCGATTTTATCCTCCTGTTGCTGGAAAATATAATGTAGCGATTCAGTATTTAAACTGTTATTAATAAAAGTCGTGGGGCAGCGTTTACAAGTTTCTTTGCTCCTGGATGTGAGCTGCGCGATCTCTGATGAGTGTGTGTGTGTGTGTGTGTGTCAGTAAGCATTAATATAGAACGGTAATTAAAGGCTCTAATGCGCACCAGTATAGGTGTGTGTATTGTAGGAGCTAGACGACGTATGATGACGTGTGACGGTATAGTAGTGGTGTCCCAATTCTTAGGGGGAATATTTTCACCCCTACCCCTTGACACTCTGTTTCAAGGGCTTCGTCATGCGAATTTTCCGCTCGAGTTGAAATGTTTTAACTTGCGCGGAAGACGCGATTGAGGCGAATATCGTGAGTTCGCGGCAAACGCGTCGCGCATTTCGCGTCGCCCGGCGAAGAAGAGAGCATCTGACTCGCATGTAAAGGGATCAACCTCAGTTTTGTTTTGTTTTACGTGGTTTTTAGAGTGGGTGTATCTGACATATGGCAAAATAATGGTGTGGAAAATCTATTCAAATCATTTTGAGGCAGTGTCTCTGCAATTGGTTGTACATCATAAAAAAAGAGAGTACTTTTCTTGTTTTGTCTAGACTTTGTTTCCAAATGGGGTGCTGAAAACCTGTGTGCAATATTAAGATAATCAATATATTAATGGTCAGAGTATTTTTATTCATTGTTATATTTGTTAAAGCTATGTTTTCCTTTTTATATTTCTAATTTATTTATATTGGCCAATATATTGGTTACAACTTATGAATGCAAAAATATATAAATACAAAATAAGGTAGTGGCCAAAACTGATGTCTGGCCTAGAAAAATTGACATCTTTGCCTTTATCAAACATTTTATTTTGTAAGCGTGTTGCATAGTTTTGCTTGGAGTGTAAAACTAATGTATATGCTCAGTTGTTTCATTTGTAATAACGCAATAAAACTTGACAAATTGTCATACAATTGCTTATTGTATTGTATTCAATTTATGCTTTATTTCCTGACAGCTTTTTGTTTTTCTATGCATTTTTGTAAAATAAAAAAATAAAACCTATATTTCATGATAAGCTTTCCAAATAATTTTGTCAGTTCAGTATCTTAACCAAGTTAGTTTTTTTTTCTTCTTCGCAATATATTTTGATCTTGTAGGGTCATTGAAGGCAAATATTGTGAAATATCCTCTCCAGACATCACTATTGGCCATTACTGTATAATTAATTATTGGTTATTATTAAATATAATAATCAGCACTCTATCAAAATGTCCATATCATATGGGCATCCCATCTGAGGCTGGAACTAGCAGAATTTAGGTTTTTGGTATTTTCATGAAATAACAAATATTTATAAATCTAGTTCAATGAATGTACCATTTTTCCTCATCTTTCTCTCGCCTTTGTTGGGTTTCCTGTTTACAGCGACTTTTAAATGAGTATTTCAGGTAAAAATGTATCCACAGCAAGTCCTCTTAGAGGAAATTGAAATAGGAAGCAGCTGTTTTCTCTAGACGGCGAAAAGTACACATCTACAAGAGATTAGACTCTATTATTAGTTGCCTCAGAACTAATATTTAGTTGTCATCTCCAATATAGCGTGCAGATGGATCAACTCTGCGATCTGCATTGATGTTTTGCTTGTTTCCCTGCAGGTTGTTTGTGCAGACATCACCAAGGCTCAGATTGAGACCATCATGAGTGAATTACTGCAGCTCTATGACATGGAGGCCAAGTGTACCTGAGAGACAAAGAATGAAGCGGGTACTAAAGCACTGATGCGGAAACCAACACCTTCAGCTGTAGCTGTATCTGACCATCATCTTAACACATGCATTGAACCCTCTTTCTCCTGATGTTGTGATGTAACCGAATGAGCTCTACTTGTTAATTACATTACAGAACATGAAGGTTTAGATAGGCTCATCAAGAATGATGAGAGGAATTTAGATATAGGAGCAGGCTTTGTAAGTGGCGCTATGAAAACCAGACTTTAGCCACACCTCATCAATCAATTCCCAGCCACCGACCTACTTTCTTCTCCTACCTTGTGCTATTTTCCCCCTAAAATGGGAGAGAGAAATTACAAAAGAGATGGAATAGCTGGTCGAAGGAAGAATGAAACAAAAGAAGAGCCATCCTGTCCCCAGAGCTAAATTCTGAGGTGAACGCTAGATCTGAGCCATTTCTTTTATATTTTCTAATTTAATTACTCTCCTCTTCTCCCTACAGAACTTGTCCCGGTAGGCTTCTTTATGTAACTCCTTAAAGCAGTATTACTGTATGCTGTAAAGCAAAGCACCACAGTTTTATTAGACACCAGACTTCTATTTCAAACTTCAAAAACAACACTTCACTGACGTAAACTTTTCATATTCAGCTAAAGATGAACGTGAACTGACAGGTTCATTCTAAGTCTATATTTAAAAATGTAATTACGGATAAACATATTTTGCACTAATGCTTTTTGAAACAGAACCTTTAAATAGTCTTTCTTTGTAGTTTTTTTTTTCATCTATGATGTTCTACTTGAAATTTCTGGATCTAGTTAGGTCAGGACATCGCTCTAGAGTGGATCTTAATAAGTTACTATGGCAACTGCTATTGTGGAGGGAGCCTTTGAAACATACAAATGTGAGACTCTATTATACCTGTCAAGCTCAGCACATCAAATAATTGCAGTCGGGGAAATGTACTAATTTAGTCATTATTTACCAAAGCAGTCATTGCTAACATGTTAACCAGCTGTTTCCCCTGTAGCTTACTGAATTGTGTTGACCGGTGACTGCAACTGCTGTTTTAAGAGTTTTCTTTGGCATCAGGTTTCAGTCATCTAGATCTTGAAAAAAACAAACAAACTAGGATTTAAAATCAATATGATTTAGAAATAGTGTATTTAATCACTCTTAGGATATTACAACTGTGGCTATTTGTTTGCATAACCAGATTTATTATATGGTTAAATTTGTTAACATTTGGTATCATGCACTAACGATTTTATTGCATTTATTCATATTGATTAATGTTAATTTCTACATCAACTAACATTTTTAATGTATAATAGAATATTATATAATAGTATATTGAACAAACAATAACAAGAGTTTTAACATATTTAACCTAGATTAATGCTGTAAAAATCATTGTTTTTTTGTTAGTTCATGATACATATGAACTTCTTAATGCATTAAGAAATAACTTACTGTAAAATGTTAGTTATTTTACAATTCGCCCTATCGTTTATTCATCCATCGATGCAGATGGATGAATTTCCTTTGCGGTAAGCAGTTTTATGGATTATATTTGGGAAAAATATCTAAACATTCCTGCTTCTCTCTCCCTCTCCTTGCCACACGCACACAGTTACGTACACACAAACACACACACATCTCAGCAGGCAGGCCCTAATGCTGGGCATCATGAATTATGGAGAGGGTACATGTGCAGCCGGATTCTCTTCCATCAATAAAACATCAGCATGGCCCTCACTATGGGATAGAGTGCTGGGAATAGGAAGGATGGGATTGATTGTGACTCTAACCTTACTCTCTTTGCCATCTCTCTTGGTTCTCTTCTTTCAATCTGTGTCCCCCATTCTAAGATTTTGTCCTGTGTAAAAGCAAGCCTCTTTGTTGCATTCTTGGCTCTGTGATTTTCTCTCATGGTGTTCATCTCGTAGTCTTTAATCTCTTTCTCTTTCCTGTCCTTTCTCCTCACTGCCTCACATTACAGATCACTCCAAACTCTTCTCCCATTCAAGGTTACTCTATTAACATTCCTCTTTTCCATTTTTCTGTAAAGGTACTGGATGAAGTATGTTTTTTTTTTTTCATAATTCTGGAGCTTTTTTTAATACAGTCAAAACTGATTAGAAAAAAAAAAAAAAACTAAAGATTTAAAATGTAGGTTCTTAAAGGAACATTTCACCCCAAAATGAAAATTGTCATAATTTACTTACCCTAATGTCGTTCCAAACCTGTATGACTTGCTGCTTATGTGGAATATTTATGAAATTTATTTATTTATTTATTTATTTTTTTTATCCATTTAGTGAATGTCAAAATGAGTCCAATTTTGTTTGTATTAGCCACTATTTTTGTAACACTTTTATTATATGGTTAAATGCATTAACCTAATGCATTCAGCACAAGGCGCTAACAATTTTATAATTTATTAATCTAGGTTAATTTTATTTTCTACATATACATTTTTAATATTTCAAGTTTGTTTTTTATATGGAACAAGAAAGAACATATTTTGAAGGAAAAAAAGTCTGCTTGGTTTTTGTCCACACAATAAAAGTCAATTTAGTCCAATGTTATTTTGAACCCCATTGGCTTTCTTTGTATGGACAAAAACAGTATTTCACAATATCTGCTTTTGTGCTTAGCTGAAGAAATGGAGTCATACAGGTTTGTAGCAACATGAGGGATGAATAAATGATGACAATTCTTATTTTATGGTGAACGAGCCATTCAACCTGCAAATCACTGCATTCTTGAGCCAGAACAATAGTTTTGTGTCATGCCTCAAATTGTTCAGTTTCTCAACCTGCAAACAACCCATTCCCCCCTAAGAATATTCCCGGTCTTGCTCCCATTTTGGAAGTACTACAATATCTGTTGCAGACCAAACATGCAGCTTTTTTCTCTTCTTGACATCAG
Source organism: Sinocyclocheilus anshuiensis (assembly GCF_001515605.1). Lineage (NCBI taxonomy): Eukaryota > Metazoa > Chordata > Actinopteri > Cypriniformes > Cyprinidae > Sinocyclocheilus > Sinocyclocheilus anshuiensis. The sequence goes on from NW_015555711.1 coordinate 809,221, forward strand.
AACTCCTGCCAGAGTTGGGAGTGCAGCCAAATCAATCAACACTCAGAGAGGCAAACTATTGATGTACAATTCAGAGAGTGCTTAAGAAAAGCTAAATGAAAGTGTTGTAATGTATCTCTTTGTATTTACAGCATAATGAGAAATGGAAAGAAGTGCAAGGGGATTAGAAACGAGTAGTTACAGGTAAAAATTGCACTAGAAATGGGATGAGTAGCCAAGGGACCATTTAAAGGGATAGTTCACCCAAAAATGAAAATTTGTCATCAATTACTTAGCCCCATTTTATCTCAAACTTGTATGACTGACTTTCGCCTGTGGAAAAAAATATATTTTAAAAGTGATTCTATGTTGTTTTTGTCCATACAGTGAATGTCAGTGGGGTCTAGTTTTGTTCTTTTTGTTCATTGTATAAACAAAAACAGTTCTTTTGTGTTCCACTGAAGAAAGAAAAGCATATATTTGGAACAACATGAGGGTGAGTAAATGGCAATTTTTATCTCTTTAATACTAGTCCGGAATTGTTTTCTGCTCAACCACTGCTGAAATAGCTGTGAAATGGTGAATGGTTCGAATCTAATCTCCATCCCAGAATAGAGAGCCTTTAGATGCAACAACATTCATGTTGAATCCTGGAGATGTGGGTTGGAGTTCACAGACATGGAACAGTTTCACTCGGGTAGCTTTTGGATGGAGTTCCTCAGTAAAGTGGCGAGATGTAACACGAGATTGGGCGGATTGCGTTTTGACTGACAGCGAGATTCCATCAGTTGGGTTGGGCTCCAAGGCTGGGATGCACTACCTGCAGGGCTAATGCACGGCAGCTCCCAGAGGGACAGCCATCTCCTAAACCCTCACCTCTGAATTATAGATACAACCCCTCATCTGAAACTTTCTCTTTACTTTCCCGGACGTGCCTCACAAATATTTCAGTGTGAGCAGTCTCGTGTGCACAAGTAGGGAAGAAAAATGTGGTGTTGAAGAGTGCAATTGGAGGCATGCAAAATCAGCCAATGCATGCATTTTTTCTCATGTCAATTGCAAGGACAGTGAAACATGGATTGTCAGTTTAGACATGTCAGACTTCATCTTGGGAGTATATTGTTGACAACTAGGTGCAACCTACCAAAAACTGTCATCCAATTCTTGGTATTTCCCTCTGTGCTTTCGAGTTAACGTGAACATCTGCTGAAGAGCATTTAGTGCCTGTGTGTATGTGTGTTTGCATATGAAGGCTTCAGGAGAGGCCCACTTGAGCACTCGTCAGCACATAAAAGCTTTTTCTCGCTTTGTCTGAGAGGCCTCCTGCATTAGGGCTATTAGATTTGAGCCCTGTATGCTTGGAGACAGCTAGAAGATTACACCTGCGTGGGTGTGATGGGGCGTCTGAATTTATGAATTGAAAACACAACTTGAAAGTGAGACGTACCAGGGACACCAAGAGAATTATGGTCCAGATTTGAATCAAACGCACATCATAGAAAAACTGCTCCTCAGCTGTTTGTTGCTTTGAAGCAAAATTGCATAGTTGGCTATTAGATGCACTATCTATCTATCTATCTATCTATCTATCTATCTATCCATCCAATAAAAGGAAAATATATATGGAAAAATTCACACATGTATTTTACTAATTAAACATTTTCCTCTGGTTTCACAGACAAGGCTTAAGCCTAGTCCCAGAATAAAATGTTGATCTTAAAATATATCAGTGCCTTTATTTTGTCTAAAGAAGTTGCACACCAGTAATGTTTTTTTTCTAAAGCACGTTTAAAAAATGACTTAAATGTCCTAATTGAAGTATAGCCTAATCCTGGCTTAGTCTAAACCCTGTCTGTGAAACCAGGTTTTAAATTTATAAATATATACCTTATATATAGTTTGGTTATATCTAACTATCTATAGGGTATATAGTATATACACCCTACATGTGCTTTTATTTATTTTCTTTATGTTAGTGGACATGAACCCCTCAAGGACAAGTGTTTCTGCTTTTTTTTTACCACTTTGTATTTAAGTTTATGTATTATTAAGTTAAGTTAATGAACCCTCCGTAAAAAAAATTATAACAGTTTATTGTGCAAAAAAAGTATATTTGTGGAAATATGTACAGTAAAAATTAACTCCTTTCAGTTTCTTGACCTTGAGCACTAGTCAACCCTGCTACCATCAACCTTATATGTTTGCATATGTAATTTTTACATTAATTTACATAATTTAGCTTGAGATGACAAAGTAGTTTCTTAGCACTTAAGACATTCGTTGTCTCATAGAATATTAAAAATTCTAAAATAAATTACTTAAAAGGCTAAATGGCACCTGTGTCGTGAAATGACCCAAAGCACCCTGTCCTGTTCTTGCATTAACTCGGAGGTTTGAACTCGGCGCATGTGGCATGTTGTGTGAGCTGACGTGATCGCACTGTAATGGAGCAGAGTAGGAGGGATTTGAGGGTGGGGATACAAAGAGAGAGAGAGTCCCCCCTCCTCCTCCTTTCCGTCCTCTCCATCCGCGCGCATAGCAGCCCGCGCGGATGCTGCGTCCACGGTCCTCAGCGCGCAGCTCAGCGAGGGGGCTCTCATCACACATCGCATAGAAAATCCAAATACCGCATCGCCACGCTTCACCACCTCTTTGATTTACACGTTCAAGAAGAAACGTAAAAAACAAGCAAAATACCTTTGCCTTTTTGATTCACTGGTCGGGACAGTCATCTCAAAACGATGTCTCCATCTCAAATTTTTTTCCTCTGCGGAACCTCCAGCTAACCAGGCAACAACTGCACTATTTTAGGATCCATCATCTCCATCCGTAGTAAACACACTGCTGAACACCTGAGAGATAAAGGACGACGTGATAACAGCTACTGAGTGAATCCAGCCCTCTTGTGTTTCTCCAGGATAGCTATTCCCTTTTCCCAACAAACCACGACAATGTCCTTGGAGCATGGCCTGGTGAGTATCAGATATTTACACCAATCAGGATGTGTTTGCCATGGTAACAGTTGGCAGTTCTCTCTGTCATACTGTTAAATTGTCCCTGCATGTTTTTCTAATGCAGATCTCAGTCATGTATTTTGATAGATGTCAAGCACGTAAAACTACTGCATTGAAGCCTTAATGATCTATTAGTTGTCTAATTATTCACGTTTTCTTATCTATGAGGTGTTTTGTTGACTATTCACCATCGCGTGTCCTTTGGATTGTGTTGGACCGTATGACTTCCCAGGATGTTCTGACATTTTCCTGCACAGAAAATGTATCATGTACTCTCGTTTTGTTACAAAATCAACAAAACCCACGCACATTTAGCTTATAGTTGTGTTGCTTTTGTGTGACATCTCTTTGAGCGTGTGTACCTCGCATTGGTAAACACACTGGTCACCTTGCGGAGGGGCATTGCACTTGTTCCGGATGCGAGTGGCGCACCATACTCTCACGAGCAGCATCTTCGCGCTATTAATTCAATTAACACCGCGAGCCGTTCACAAGACTCGAAAGAATCACGTTTGGTTTGTAACTATTAGAGCCGTCACACTTATTTTTAAGTGAGGACGGGTCGCCCTCTGAAGGTGACCAGTAAAGGTCATTTTATTGTGGAAAACAGCGCGATGGGAAACACACCTGACTGATGGAGCGCGGTGTGGGAACTTCACCGTCTGAGTTGCTCAAGGTGCTCTGCTTTCATTTTCCTTGGCAACCGTGCTGACTTTTTTTCTCCTTCCTGCTGCAAGGTGTGCGAGTATGCTGGGTGTGGGACAAGGAGAGGAGGGGTGGTTGTAGTCTCGCATGCCTCAGATAGCCTGGTGGCCGTGTATGAGCCCGTTAAACTATACTCGACTCTGATTGGCCATTTACGTATGACCGTCAAAGCAGGATCCCAGTTCTGGGGGTTTACATAATTTCAGAGAGATTGAGACTGTTACACTGTGCTGTGTGGAGGCTAAAGAGACGTTTCAAACATTTACCAGTCACTAGTCACTACTGGCTGATCAATAAGAACTGTTTTGCGTTCTTTTTTTTTAACAAATTGATGGTTGTAGAGCAGCAGTTGATTCTCAGGCTAATCAATATACCAGGCTTCTTTGTGTTTGTGTGTTTGTCTGCTCAATTTAGGAGGGGGCCAGGCAGTGTTGTAAATTGGGCTGGCCAGTGAATTGTAACATCATCAGTTTAACCAATTACAAATGACCTACAGGGGTGAACTCAATCTCCTGACACCATACTCCTGAGGTGACAACAGAAGACAGTGTAAGAAGATGAAGAAGATGCTTTATTTTATGTGTAACATTACACACACACACACACACACACACACACACACATATATATATATATATATATATCCAATGTACTTTTCCTGGACTAATAAAGATGTTAAATAATAAAGATTTTAAATAGGCCTATATTTAAGTTTCACAACTCATCCTATCAGTGTGGTATCTAGTTTTAATAGCATTTTTTTTATATTTGACATTAATTTACAGTTTAGGGATACGTATTAAATTTGTAAACTTATTTCAAACACAAACGTGGGAATATTATGTCTAATTTTAATATATAAATCAATGAGTTAAAAATATTTATGAAAAAAGTATGCCCTTATTTATATGTATGGCTATAGATTTTCTCATTGAACATTACAATTTCAGTTCATGCAATGGTGTTGCCCATTAAGGCTGTTGCTTGACTGTATTTGATTCCCTCATTGTGAGTAACTTTATATCTCTTAGCATTGCATTTGTCTTATACAAAAACTTGGAAACTTTACTACAGAAAGAGGAAAGAGTTGTTGGTGCTCCAGTTCTCTGTCCAGGTTGCCCCAGTTTGATTGCTGTTGTTGCAGCAATAAGGAAAGTCGACCTAGAAGATGTCTGTACAAAACTGCAGCCACACTCAGTCTTATATGGATAAAAATGTATGTAAAAATTAGTTAATTTATCATTGTAGTTATCATTTTAATAAATATTATATTTTTTTTTTTTGTCATTTTAACAAAAAAAAAACAATAATAAACAGAAAGCCAGCTGTAACAGCCAGTGGACAAGGATTGAAAATCAATATACATATGTACTCTATGGACATTCATATGAAAATGATGCCTTCTGCAGAGCATGTGGAGTTGCGAATACGTCTTGACACATGAATGGCAGCGCTGATGCTGGGTTAGATAACATGTGCATAGACCAGGACATGGTGAAAACAAATGACCCATGGGATGGCGGTTCATGGTTAGATTTCATCTCCATGAGATAAAAATGTCTCTAGCCTGTTTGCAACACACAAATAGATCAAGAATCATCCCATCCTTGTGCATTCGGTCAACATCGCACAAATGTCTGGGCCATGAGCAGGTATTTAGAATCAAAGCCGAGCAGCTTATGTTACTCCCTTCAGGCTCTTACGCCATTGCAGTCCATGTCTCGCTTTGAAAGCCTGAAACCAGTGTAATGAATACAGGCCACTGCAGTGAAGGTGGATGGGAGGAGGTAAAAATGGAAGAGCAAAGAACAGATGGACAAAGAGAATAAGATTGAGGATAATGGAGTGTGTGTGGAGGGGGTTGGAATCCTATGAACTTATAAAGAGAGAAGGTAATGTTCACTTACAGTAGCATGCGCTGAGTGGTTTTGTGCCCACATGAGACGATAAGGGAGACATAATCATAAATTAGGTAATTCAAGCAGGTATTGTTGTTGGGGAATGCACATAAAATGTTCCGAAATCACCAGTGAGCCTAGCAAGCTAATATCACATCCCAGCTGTTGCAGCTACAGCTCTTGTAAGTGTTATGTCAAACAAGTATGTGAATGACAGTAAAAAAAGTATATTATCCTACATTCAATCACCAGTGTTCAGAGTCATTGTGACCCAAGGCTTTTTCTCCCAGTGAGTTGCTGCCTTTTCTTAATTATTAGCTTATAGCATATTCCAGAGGGAGTGTGTCTGCTATGTCCTACTCCGTCACTTTGGCAAAATCACCTTTTTCTCTCCCTCAGTATGACAGTGTTTGATCCCGTTAGTAAAGCCCTGTCAGCAGCAGGCCTGCAGGCCTCTGTACTGTATTTACCCTTGTCACTGAGACACTACATAAACAGGGAGCTCATGGAAGGAGAGTTTATTTTCTGCTCTTTAAAAAAAAAAAAAAACTACTGGTTGACAATTAGATGTGTCCTGTAAAGTGTAGCTGAATTTGTCATTCTGCAGAAATAACTCAAGAGTTGTCTGTCCGCTTACATCAAAGCAGCATAGGCCTGGAATGATTTTTATCTTTTCCTTTTTTATTCCCTCTATATCATTTATCTTTGTTCCATTTTTAGAAACTGAACAGAATGACATTTTTTCTGATTAAAGAAACTCAATGACAGTAAATTAGTGTCATGGATGTCATTTGTTAAAGTGACAGTCCACCAAAAAATGAAAGTTCTGGAAACAGTTAGTTACCCGTAAGACTGCTAAAGAGATATTTAGCAGACTGTCCAAGCTGCTCTTTTTCATACAGTAAAACTGGATTGGGACCATAGCCTGTAAAAATGGATGGACGAAACGTCTCTACTTTCTTCCACTGTAGTAAAGTGAAGCCAAAACATCCCAGTATGGCCACTGTCATCTTCAAAAAAAGTGTCATTTGGAGCCAACTGAATGGGGACAAGAGGCAGTTTTGGTCCTCATTCAATTTCATTGTATGGAAAGGAATAGTTTGCACAACTTGCTAAATATCTCCTTTTGTGTTGCCTAGAAGAACGAAGAAAGAAAGAAAATTCTGACATCAGTTGCTCACCATTATGCCGTTCCAAACATGTAAGATTTTCTTTATTTCCAAGTTGCAGTAAACCTGGATGGGGACCAGAGACAGTTTTGGTCCCCATTCACTTTCATTGTATGGAAAAGAGCATCTTGCACAACATGCTAAATATTTTTTGTGTGTGTTCCACAGAAGAACAAAAAGTCACAGCACACCAAAAAAAGAAAATTCTGACATCAGTTACTCACCATCATGTTGTTCCAAACCTGTAAGATTTTCTTGCATGGAACACAAAAGGAGATATTCAGCAGTATATAAATATTCCATACATTTAAACTGGATAGGGACCAAAACTGTCTCCACTTTCATTGTTTGGAAAAGAGCAACTTACGCAATATGCTAAATATCTCCTTTTGTGAGTCATACGAGTTTGGAAAAACATGAGCGTGAGTAAACGATGACAGAATTTTCATTTTTTGGGTGAATTTATCCTTTAAGGCATCTCATGTCTGTTCAGATTCAGTTTATTTATACTCTAAAAGCTTCTTTCCTTGAGGCCTATTTTAATCTGCCTCGGTCACAATAGTCTCATACAACTGGTGTTCATATTTGTTTTTATTTGGTAGGTGTTGAGGGAATATGTGTCTTTTTTCCCATGGAAACTGTCATGGTTTGTTAAACAAGTCATTTCAGCTGACGTCTGAATGCGAGTGGACGGAAGTGCGGCTAAACTACTTCGCTCAGTGGTTGGGGTGTGTGTTCAGACTCTGTCAGTGGCTTGTCTCTGTAATAAGAGTGAAGTGAGCAGCACACTGACTCATCAACCCTAGCTTGCTTTTTATTTTTTTATTTTTTTGTGCTGCAGACATCTTGATTTTGAATGTTGGCAGTTAACAAAGTAATCTCCTGCATTGTTTCACAGTGCCAGATCACTGGCTCCTGGTGTGGCCCTTATTTAATGTTTGAATATGGGTTAGTTTCTTCTAGCTTTAGGGGCTTGTGTTTGTGTGTGTGTGTGTGTGTGTGTTTGTGTGTGTCTGTGCCCGTGAGTGGGTGTGAGCGCGAGTACGTCTCTGTTGCTTACTTAGACACATTACATAAGGCGCTGAACAATTTATGTAATGCTGGCCCCTCTGTCTCTCCCTTTTAACTTTAGCAGTTTGGGTTGGGGCGCAGTAGTCAGGGCCGGTCTGGGCAAGGCAGACCTGGGAAATCTCAGTACGCTATCAACAGTGTCTTACCGAATGGCACTAGAGCACACTTGCTGAAAGGTTTGGGAAAACACGGATCAATATGAATATTCAGCATAATCTCCAGACCATCTGCCTCCTGCACACTGAACATAACTGCACGGTTAAGCAGTCTCTTGGTGAGGGAAATCTGGGGCTGCATAGACCTGGAAGTGAATGTGTCTGATGCCAGCAAGTGGCTTCAAAAGATGCAAATGTGCTCGAGCACATATCTTCCACAAAAAAATAAAAAAATCTGACTAGGCCCAGGTAGAATCTGCTGCAATCTGATTTGCTGGCTTTCATGTTCAGAGGCTACTGTATTGATGCAACAATTGCTTTTGATTTGCAAGGTTAGTGGCATTAGAGTTATGCTTAATGCAGTTAATTTCTGCATACACTAAAAAAGTTTAGGGTCAGTAAGTAAAATAAATACTTTTATTGAGCAATGATGCTTTAAATTGATCTAAAATTACAGTAAAGAAATGTATAAAGTTACAAAAGATTCCTATTTCAAATAAATGCTGTTCTTTTGAACTTTAAAATGTATTGCATTTTGAAAAATGTATCACAATATTAAACAGCACAACTGTTTTTGTCATTGATAATAATAAAAATGTTTTGTTGAAAATCACTGTAATAAATTACATTTTAAAATATATTAAAATATAAAACAGTTATTTTAAATTGTAATAATATTCATGAGTTTTTTTCTTTTTTTAACTGTATTTTTTATCAAATAAATGTAGCCTTGGTGAACACTTCTTTCAATTTAACAATGTTTATTAATTTTGGATGGACAGACATCCTCCTGTTGTCTGTACAACCATTAATGGAGGAGACAGTCTCACCACTGTTATCGTTTTTTTATTTTGTATATCTTTTTCAGATGACCCCTGGCTCTAAAAACATAAAAATTGAACTATGGTTGGTCACATTACACAGTGCTCAGACTGTTTTCCCATCTTAGTAGGTGGTTCTTGGTCAGAATAAGCTGCCATTAAGACAAGACTTTTTGCTATCCTGTTCGGGTACATGAAACTAACACATTCTCAGTTTGCTGTATGTTCATATATGATAAATTTTTTTGGATAATTTGCTTTCAGCTACAAATAAAAGCATAGTACGCTCAGCTTCGTTAACACATTTTACTATGTTTAAATCAATTCCTCCGCCAAAACTAATGCATAACAGGTGAAAAATTCTGATTCTGTCTGGGCCTGCATGTGACTCCTGATTATCTCTTGACTGTGCAGAACCTTCCTGTTGTGCATACATGCAGTACACCAGAGAAGAAGAAAGGAGGGGGAAAGGAAGGCTGGGGTTAGTGAGTCAGCATGAGAATGATGATACCCTCTATGTCACTCCTGCACATTACCTGCCCTATCTGCCTACACACATACTCACACAGCACGCTGCATACCCCAGACTCATCACCATATAAGCAGTCTCGCATAGTCAGACTTTGACTAAACGGCATATAGCCTGGTCCACATCGCAGCTTCTTCTGCACAAGAACAAATAACTTACACAGGAAGATCGTCTGACTGACATGACCAAAAAAAGCAAATGAGCTAACCAACCACAAGTTCATTTGCTTGGACCACAAAACCAGTCTTAAGTCGCTGGGGTATATTTTTAGTAATTTTTGATTAGTAATATGCATTGTTAAGGACTTTTTTTGGACAACTTTAAAGGCGATTTTCTCAGTATTTTGATTTTTTTGCACCCTCAGATTCCAGATTTTCAAATGGTTGTATCTCAGCCAAATATTGTCCTATCCTAACAAACCATACATCAATGGAAAGCTTATTTACTCAGCTTTCAGATGATATATAAATCGCAATTTCAAAATATTTACCCTTATGACTGGTTTTGTGGTCCATGCGCTCTCTCTCTCTCTCTCTCTCTCTCTCTCTCTCTCTCTCTATCTCTCTCTCTCACACACACACACACACA